>NC_134037.1:49816918-50121365 GCF_965140245.1 Athene noctua
ATCACTGGGCTCCTCGTGGAGCCCATCTCTGCCACTCTGGATTCAGGGATCTGAAGCTGACTCCCTTTCAATCAGCTAAGAGCGACAGAGGCCATCGCTCACCCTTTTGGAATGCTGTACACATCCACAAGAGATAGTGGTCACATTTGACCAAAAATGCTGTGCGGTAAAGTCTGAAACAAAATTTTGTACATTGCAATTGAATTCCTTTTTAATGGAATTGACGTCAGATGTTAAGGAGAACATGAATGCTGAAGCTACTGCTGAGAATAAGAAAAGAATGAAAACTATTAATACAAGTTGGCTAGGATATCATATTTATAGTCACCATCATCAATTTAAAGTGGAGCTTTCATTAAATGATAGGTTTTTATCTATAGGCATACAGGCAAAATACCCTATAATTTTAAAGGATTAAAAAAAAAAAAAAAAAAAAAAAGACTTAGAAAGAAGGAGATTTTATAATAACTTCAAAAGAATACTGAACCTGAAGTTTTAATGTACGCAAAAATATAAGCAAATTCAAATCAAAAGAGCCTGTGGTGACTGAAAGAAAAAATGTACTGATCCTATTAATTTGGCTGAAGAAGGGGAGGGGAGGGGAGGGGAGGGGAGGGGAGGGGAAGGAGGGAAGGGAAGGGAAGGGAAGGGAAGGGAAGGGAAGGGAAGGGAAGGGAAGGGAAGGGAAGGGAAGGGAAGGGAAGGGAAGGGAAGGGAAGGGAAGGGAAGGGAAGGGAAGGGAAGGGAAGGGAAGAAGGGAAGGGAAGAAGGGAAGGGAAGGGAAACTATTTGTAGATTAATGGTTTTCAACTTGTGGCTTGCAAATTCAGGGGAAGCATGATTTTTGAGTTGTTTTTGTCTCAAGAACAGAACATCAATAAGTCTGTTGTCAGCAAGTGTAAATTCACTGCACAGAGTTTCACTTTATATGCTGAGGGGTTTACAGTCAAAAATGTCTCACTCCTGAGCTTTGGTGTTGCTAAACAGATGACCATGAATATCAAAACCATTTAGAATTAGAAACATAAGTGTCCAGTAATGGCTTGTAGCTAAGGATATGTGTAGTACCAAAAATTCATTCAGACCCTGTAACCACTACCTTTTTTTATTTCTTGTCTGATGGATGGGATGGAAAATAATGTCAGTAAGTGGTACTGTTGAGTCCTATTGCATAACAAAATAAAATCATTCAGGTGCTGAGGTCTTGGGAGAGTGGGGCAGCACTTTGTGAAGACTGACTATTGTCAGTTGAGTGACAATCAGCATTCCATTCTTTGCACAGCATTGAGAGTGTTTGTTAATTATAACTATCATTTGGCTATGAGAAGACAAAAGCAACACATGCCTTTGAAGTTTGGCATGAGTAGTGTGAGAGAGGACTTGTAAAAACAGATCCTGAAAGAAACAGGCCTGCAAGAAACAAAGACCGAGAAAAACAGCCTGAGAAAGAGATAAAGGATAGCAGGGAGAGTGGAGGACCTCTGATCTAAGGAATATCTCAAACACTAGCAAGTAGTGAATTTATAGTCACAGGGTGGATAGTGTGGAGGTCGAAGCTGATAAGGCTGCCTGAATAATACAGGTTGCAGCTGGAGAGGGGAGCCCTGTGGACACAGGATCATTCTGCTCTGGTGCACCTGGTCAGATTTCAAGGACATGTGTCCGGGGAATGAACTTTGTTTCACTATCCACAAAAAGCATATAAAAGTTAACACCCCTGAATATGCTAATGATGATTAACAAGATCATGCTAATTACATCATCCCATGAAACACCTTACCCCTCCCCATACATGGGATACGTAGGTATGTGGGTCAACCTGGGGGATGGGTCCAAGGAAAGTGGGTATAAATTGAGGGGAGGCAAAGTGGGGGGAAGCCTAGAGAGTGAAGTGAAGCAAAGAAGACAGCTGCCTCCTTGAACCTTTGCTGGCAGGATCGATGCAGGGATCCAGACCAGTGAACTCTATTTCCCTATTCTATCTCCCTCCTTTCCTTTTCCCCCTCTTCCTTCACTACCAATAAGTAATTCAAGACATTCAGTATTGCTTGCCATAACTCATTAGATACTTAGCCAGTTATTTTGTACCCAATTAGTACATTATGGGAAGTTCATAAATGTCTGGACTTTGAGACTTGTCTCACCGTTGTCCACTCAACTGGGGATTTACGAATCTAAGTCACTTGTCTTCCTCAACTGAATGGGACGTGACATTAAAATTGGTGTAGTCGGCAGGATCACCTTCAGTGTTGGAAAGTCTTAAGAGATACTGAATCTCTATCCAATAAACTGGGACAGGGAGAACCAGGAAGCGGCCCCTTAGCTATATCCTGGGAGAGGGTTGGATGGATACCAATTATCTATCTGATAAACTCAAACAGGGAGAACCAGGAAGTGACCTCTCAGCTATAAGCCAGGAGAGGTTCGAGCAGTAACAAGACATGAATGGCTGGGAAATGTTGGTGCTTGACTGCTCCCCTATTTTTAAGAAACTGAAGGAGTATAAGGGTTATTCTACTTCTCCCGTAATGGTCTGGGCCCATGATAATTGACGTAATCCAGAAGCAGTGACAAGCAGTATCACTGTCCTTGCAAAGGTGAAGGGTTGTGGCCATGCAAAGGACAAGGTATAGTGTGCGGTATATTAGGGGCAACACTGACTGCAGCCTGAAAAGATAAACACTTTAACAGAGAAGTAGAAGGGGAGATGATCAAATCCTTACAAGATCTGGAAAAAAACTCTCAAGGTTCAGTTGGCCAAGAAACGTAATGTCACTGAACAAAAACCTAAATTCTTGCAGGAGCAAACTGAAATTTTTGAAAGCCAATTAGCCATTGAGCATAACCCTACTCAGTGACTCCACACAGATTTGTTGGATACCCTGGATTGTGCAAAAAATATTACCATCGGAATTAGAGAAGAATGAACAAGAAACCCGTAACTGGACAGATCTCAGTTCTGTTCTGGACAGTGAACCAGGATTTATGAGTCTGGCAAAACTGGCAGCTAGACCCTTGTATCCAACAGTGGAGTTAAAGATAAGCCAAGAAATTTTTTACCCCAAAAATGAGGGGCAAATTTAAGACCATTAATTAAAACCGACACCACCAATGGTCAGGCTGGAAGAGTTCCGCAGGTCACCATTTGAACAACACTGTATTCAGGGACCGAGCTTGTAAAAATTCAGGAGAAATATACCAGATGAGCTCAGAAAACCGAGACTGAATATGTATGGAGGGTATCCTTGACTTGTGGCAACCGAATCTTGTTATCAGAAGATGAGGCCCACTGGTACTGGGAGCTAGGGATTTTCTTAATTACTGATGACCAGAGAGAGCCATGGTCATTAACTCAACAAGCTGCCTACTGGGTTGGGCGTCTGGACCCCTTGGAAAGGGGGGAACCAGTATGTATTGAGACCCCAACCATAAATCATTTGACGAAAAGTCTGCATAAGGCTGCTTGTCTCTAATTAATGCATGACAGGCATTGTATTCCACAGCAGCCTTTCCCAATGTTATTAGTTGCTAAGCCCGATTGAATAATTCCCCTGATTTGGGGCTTGCCTGACTCTAAATTATATGCAATACCACTACAAGATCATTTGTGGGATGCATTAACCCCATGAGGGGGTAGATGGGCAGGGGGAGGACCCATGACTTAGGGAGAGGTAGCTCAAGACTTAATAAATTATGGCTGGAGAATTGGCCTCACCAGGGGAATGGGTAAACCTAAACCCTCAGTATGTAGAGTAGGAAAATCAGTGTCGTCCCCCCCCACCCCTGCCTCTGCGAGTCTTAAGGGCAAAGAGAAACCTATTGTGGACTGAGGGAATCAGACAGGGGTTTCCCAGAGAGATAATAGAAGGTATGCTGACTACAGTTTTAGAAAAGCTTGTTCAAGCCTGGAAAGACAAAAGGAAGGTACCCTCCCCAACTGAGCAGACCTTTCGGGAGATGGAAGGGACAGAATTGAAACCTAATGAGATGGTGGTAATTGCCTCTCAAACTCCAGTGGTCCCTGAAGATGATTTGATTGATTTTGGGTTAGGAAACCGGATGTGCCATCCCCAGTAAGTGAGCCGGGGGATGGCATGTGGGTCCACTTAAGAACACTGACAGATAATAGTAAGGGAGACTTGTTGATTACCTTTCCCCTTGGCTCCCTTAAAACTACAGTTACATTTCTAGTAGATACAGGTGCTCAGATCTCAGTGCTCCAAGCTGATGTCACCAAGCTCAATGGCATAATTGCCAATTAAAAACAGATCTGGGTTACAGATGTTTTCGGAGACTAAGCCACAGCCGACTGCTCGGGTAAAATTCTGGTTACCTGGGAATGAAACTGCAACAGAGGCTATTATGATTCTGGGAAACTTCCCAACAAATATCCTGGGACTTGGCCTATTGAAGCCTGGGTGGATTCAAAGGGAAGGAAATGGAAATTTGTGTTACCAACTGCCTCTATAAGACTTTTACAGCAAGCGCCTGCACTTCATCCTTCAGAAATTGTTGATGTAAAAACCTATGCCTTACCATTAGGGGCCATAGAGGGGATCACTCCGGTAATAGCAGAGCTGAAGTGTTGAGGTTTGAACTCAGCCAGCAGCCAGACACCACATGGCCCGCTGTTCACCTCCCCCCTCCCCAGTGAAATAGGGGAGGGACAAAAAGAAGAGAATTTGTAGGTTGAATAAAAAGAAAGAATTTACTAAATATAACAAGAGAACAACAGTACCAATAGTAAGGACAAAAAGAAACGGGTAAAATGCAGCAGTGGCGACCAAGCACAGCGACCACCCTCCCCCCAGTAACACGCGACCTGACCCAAACCCGAAATTGGCGTGAGGCAGGCAGAGCCGGCGCACACCTGTATCCCTGGGCATGGCATCACATGGGATGAAATACTCCAGTGACTGATCAGGACCCGACCTCTAGCTGTGCTTCATCTCAACCCAGGGAAAGTTAACTCCATCCTGGTCGAAACCAGGACATGAGGGAACAAGGGACAATTATTCCAACTCACTCACCCCTATAATTCCCCGGTATGGCCAGTCTGTAATCCTAATGGAAAGCGGAGACTCACGATTGACTATCAGCGATTAAACCCAATACAAGTTCTCTAACAGCTGCAGTACCTAGCAGCTGAACTGATTGCAACTGTACAGGAACAATCTCACCAGATCTTAACAACTACTGATGTAAAAGATGTTTTTTATGGGACCTATACAGAAGGAAGAAAGAGATCGTATTGCCTTTACATGGGAAAGCGTGCAATTTATTTTTACACGTCTCCCACAGGGATATTGCCATTTGGGATGTGACAAGTAGGTGGTTACATTAGGCAGAGAGCCATAGTGCCTATAGTTAAAATGCTAATATTGAATGAGACAGACCACTTCAGAACTCTGCAATTACAGAACAACACAGGCTAGACTTATGCCACAAGACAGGCAATCAGGTTCCTCTTTATTGTTGCAGCTACTACATATAGCTATGCATCAGAGATGGTTAAACCTGATGCAGTGATTATATACCTTAAAAAAAAATTAATTCTCTTGTCCTTGGTAACAAGTAATGATGTTTTATCATTCCAGTGTTTTAGTCCAGGAGTTCATACTCAAAGATTCACTTCTCTACTCTTGTCTGCTGTGACTGACTGTGTCTGAGTCCTACTGGATCCTACACATGTGTCTTCCCTGCAGGAGGACTTGCCACTAGTTAACTGTATTGTACACAGGAGATTTTAATCTTCTTTCTGACCAGTGTGGTGAAATGTCTTAGTGTAGCTCAGAATTACTAACATCCAGTCCACAGTTCCAGAGATATTACTTCTTCACAGACTCTTTTTTTTTTTTTTTGTCTCAAGGGCATAGAGTTTTTGCAGTTCCTTTCCATTTCATCTTAATGAAAATAAAATAAAATATAAAATAAAATAAATTAAATAAATAAAAATTAAAATAATAATACAAAAGGATTTTCCTCTGATTGACTTGTCAACAGCAGACTCCTTAAAGAACATGGACTAAGGTAGCCAGGGTAGATTGTATTCTTCTATATTAGGCAGAAATATCAGTGCAAAATGTACCCTTGGTTACTCTAACAACCAGGTGCCAGGTGTTGGGGTTTTTTTCTATTTCATTTGGACATGGTGCATTTTCAAAAAGTGCGGGGAAATATCATAAGCTTTATCTTCTTCAGTCAGCAAATTCATGCTTGTTAGAACAGGGGCTGAAACTAAACATGTGGAAGCTCTATTTTAGGCATAAAAGCTTTCATTTAAATATTTAGATTAAAATTTTTGATGTAAACCTGGTTATATTCAAATCTTTTGGTTGCAGGAAAACTTCTGCGTTTTTACAGAAATTAGTATAAAATCTATTATAATAGTATCCCAACTAGGAAACAGATCTTTTAATACAATGATTCACATCAAAATTTATGCAGCCTTGTTTGAATATGACTGGAATGTGGGAAATTCAAACTGGTTATAAGGAAAAAATTTGATCATGAAGTTCATCAAATACTGGAACAAGTTGCCCAGATCATTGTGGAAGGTGCTCCGTAATGGTGTTCAAGACTTGACTGGCTATTGCCCTGAGCAACTTGATCTGACTAGACCTGTTTTCAGCAGGGAATTGCACTAGATGACTTCCAGATATCCCTTCCAACCTAAATTATCCTATGACTATTTTATGTTTTTCTCCTTCAGTGGAGATAAAGCAGAAGATAATTGTCCTCTTGCAGCAGTCTATGTGTGCAGCATTTTAAGCCCAGCCATATTACTTATCTCAAAGCAGTCCACTGTAAATCAGTGTGAAAGCTCCGGAGTAGCTGTCTCAATAAATGTATTTATACGTAGACTCCTGGAGATATATGCAACAAAGGGGAGGGTCTGTGTGTATCTGTTTGTGTTCCTGAGATTTTTAATATCAGAGATCATGAACTATCAGTTCACATTTCCTTACACTTATTTGAACAAGAATAGTTTCCATTCTCAATAGGTAATTATTTGGTGCTGCTAGCAGAACCTATAGTTAGATAAGTGTTACCTCTGATGTAAGAACATAGGTGCCATTTCAAACTATTTGGAGAAATTACTCTCTATGACATAATGTTTGTGCATATTTATGTTTATAGTGATCAATCTCTGATAAAAAATGCTGTAAAAGTGAGTCTTCAGCAGGTACATAAATATATAAATGATAATGGCCTTGCATGGTTTGGAAGGTGAACATAGCATTGGATCAGGAACTGTGGAAAGATGTAGAAGCAGTGAAGTCTGGTCTTAGGCCATGAGCTCCCAGCTTGGAAGAGCTGTGGTCTGTCATCAACATGCTGAAGAGTGCAGCTGTATAGAAATAGCAGGTCTGATGCACCAGGTTTCCTAAGCATGTGCAGGAGACTGACTAACAACCTGTCTCCCCATTCAGATGATACAAGACTTATTCTCACTTACATGATGCCTGAACTCAAAGAGTACAGAAGACCCCTCAAGAAGAGTTCACAAATTGTCTGTGTCCACCTTGCTTCATTAACAGGCAAGGTTTCTGTAGCCACAGTATATTAACATCCTCACTGGCTCTTGGTGATGAAAGCCAATAGCTAATCAGTGTTTGAAAAATAGCTCTGAGACATTTTTAAAAATCTGGTGAAGTTTCTGGTGAATATTTCAAGGTTTATTGTTCCTTTGTGTGGTCAAATGGGAACTGCATCTTTTATTGACCACATCTGTCAAATTCTCAACCCTGGTTCTCTGACCTTCCTGAGTGCTTCAATCAATACGAATTTATTATTTTTTCCTAGCTGGCTTCCAATGCAGCAGACGTCAGAAATTTCAGGCACTGCCTTGATTTCCCTGTTATTAGAAGGAGCTATATTTTTCTAACACAGAATTCACATGGCCTCTAAAATGTCATCCAATATATCTTCAATACAGAACTGTGTACTTATCAGAAGTAATTTTTAGCCATAGAAGACAGTAACTATTTCTGATGACACTAAAGGTGGCTGATGATTCTACTGTTCTTAAAGCAGAACTTCTTTTCTAGGGTATCGACATTTGCCAAGGAGACACTCCAAAAGTTTCAAAGCTTTTGATAGGAATTTCAAAGCTTTATTCCCTTCCTGTGTATAAACTTCACTGGTGCTACATTCAAATAGTTTGCCTTTATTTTGTAGTGTCCTCTATCCATTTTCTTCTTTCTTCCTTCAAAAAGAAAAAGAGAGGATTAATTTCTTCTCCCAACAGACTGTCTTTTTAAGAGGAATGCTCTAACTGCCTTTATGTTCCAAACAAAAGAGCAACAGCATAGGAAGATGCTTATCTTAAACCTGAGAGAATCCAGCAATTGCCTTAATGGGCTCATTTGCACGGTAGTGTTTTTTGTACAAAGGAACAAATAAAATTTGGGATTCGTTATGCACCAAAAAATGTTGATTAATATTGCTAGGACTACACCCACATTTACAATAGTAAGTAAAATTATATGAAAGAAACAGCTAAGACATGCATTATTGGGTAATTCTGAGAAAAGAAAGAGGCCAGTGGAGTGCATTTTAGTTATTATGAAATGAAATGAGCAACATATAACTTTCTTTCCTGGATCCATTTAGGATTATGAAAGGAATGTGAATGAGGATGATACAAGCTTTTAACATTTCAAAATAGGAACGCAAAAAATGATCTGCACAATAGATACATTTTCAGTGCAGTAAAAAATAAGCTCTTCCTTGAGATGTAAGAGACAGCATGGTCTATGCCCCAAAGTCCTTCTAATCTAATTTTAAAACACAATAAACGAGAGTGGTAGGAGGGAGGAATGCTGGCAAGAATTCTAAGGAGAGGATTACAAGGTCACTTACATGTCAGGCACAAACTTGTGGTTCTGTTATCCATAATCAACTCTGTGATATTGAATTCAGTTTGCCTTGGCACTTCAGTCATGGAATGTGCCACTGACACACACTGCAGTGGACATTAATGTATCCCCTCAGAGCTACAAAGCTTCAATATATAAATTACTAGCAAGCCAGGAATTCCAATTTTATGCTTAAGAATAAAGATAGTTTAATGTGCTGAATCTCAGAGCTCTGTATATTGAACTCCAACAAAAAAAAAAAAAAAATTAATTCCCCTAAGAATACAGACACTAGTATTTCTTGCAACAGTACTCTCTGGATATTATTGCTTTCCTAAAGATGACTTTAACTTCTATAAATAACTTCACAGAAGTCCTGATAAATATATGATGTTCTCTTTTGGTTCATGAATTTGGTCAGTTGTGCTACCCTTTTGTTTATGTCATCTGAAGAGCATTACACTTTCATTATGTGAAATGCATAAAATGTAGCCAAAGGTACTCAGGAGTCAATAGCAAGGTCATAATTTACTATCAGGATTCTGCTGACATTTACAGACCATTTAAACTTTGTTCTTCTTCTTTATAACATCAGCATCAGCACAATCCTTGAAGTGCATCACTGCCTGCAGTGTGGCTGTAATGGAACTCATATGAATAACTAGCAAAGAATTAGAATTCCTGTTTATGATTTATCTATGTACCAACAGCAAACATTCCATTAAGAAACCCTTCATTATAGAACAGCTAAACGAAAACAAACATTGAGCTGAATTTTTTAAAAAAGAAAACTTTCTGTCAATTATAAAGTTATAAAATTATCTGAATTCTTCACAAATGAATCAAGAATTAAAGGAGTAACTTTTCTCCAGTGAGGACAAAAAATTCTCCTCCCGACACTGAGTAACTAAAACATGCTTGTAAACAATTATTAGAGGTAAGAATAATATTTTAGAATATTGCAAACCTGTTTAAATATGCATATTGGAATTATTGTGCTCAAATAAAACATTAATGAAGCCAGAGAATTCTTTTCATGTTTGTATAAGTTATAGTTCTTAAAAAGTCCCCTACTTGGACAGAATTTGATACACCTGAACCATCTGTTAGTGAAAGGTAGCCCATCAACAATACTGAGAATATCTATATACAGGGAAAAAAAACCCTAAAAATGTATCAATGTTTGAATATATAAAACCCAATCATTTTTTCTATAACTATATAAAATTAAGTATGTATATAAAATATATACATGACTTATACTGCATATATTTATGCCAAATTTACAAAGACCACAGTTACACAGATTCCTCCATTTTTTTTCCACTTGGTGCTGGACTGGTGAATATTCATCTTGTGTGTTTTGTGAAGACAATCTGAGTTAGAGGTTATATCCTAAAGTGAGGGAAGGAACTGCTAAACCCAGAGGCAACAGAGCAGGAGAGGAACAGGAGTAGAAGATGTTGGAGCAGAATAGAAAGCAGCCATGATGATGAAACAGGAGAATCAGGGAGACTCATGGTTTTAAAACAGTTGGAAGAGGTAAACACTGAACAGAAAATTCAGACTTTTAAAGAAATTCTGAATTATTTGAGGAGATAATCAAAGTAAGTCTCATAGTCAGAATACCTTCTTGTTTAATTATCTTGTACTAATGAACTGTCATAAAAGAGACTGAGGAACCCTTATCAGAGTGGCACAATAAACTGATGTGCACTACATTGTTTCATGAGACAAATGGCACTTTTAATAATCTGATCTGGACTTATCACTTTCAATAACATGTTACATAACTGTTGCAAAATAACTTTAGGGTTCGGTGTTGGTTTGCAACAAATTGGCTTGGAGTACAGCTAGAGTACATTCATATCTGCTTGCAATATTGTATAGAAATATTCTCAGGCTGATACACCTGAATATTTGCTATACATTCATTCTCTATTACCATCTGGTATCTGTGTTAGTGTTTCATATAACTTGGTTGAGATGAAAATCAATGATTTCTGGAAGGAAGGCAAGGAAGCTCATCCAATAGCAGCTCCCAAAGCCAACGAACATCTAAGCCTAGTTGCAAAGTCAAAATCAGGTCATGCCTGTATCATATTTCTATTTATCTTATTTAGTTGATAGATTTGGTTCTCTGATGAAAGCAGACATCTGCTTGTATAAGAACACAAACAAAGAAATACCTTTCTCTGCTAGGTCACATACTCATTTTTGTACTGTTCTATCATGATGAAGAACTTTTTTTTTTTTTTTTTCAGTCTGTTTTTATTTAATTGGAAGGAAAATATAAATTTCTAACCAAGAAGTTTGATTCCATTACACTTGAACTGTGTCTTCCTCAGCTTCTGCGAGTATGGCAATGATAAATGTCAGTTGACTCCAGACAAAAAAAAGATCATTTCACACCAGAGCTTTCCTCTCACTACTAGATTTCCATCTATGTTTTTTGTAGTCCCTTATGTTTGGATCAAAACAAATTGTCCTTCTCTGTGTGTTTTGCCTTTTCATGTGTACTTTTTTTTACTGACCTCCATAGTTCATTTATTGAGCTCATTTGACCCAAAGTCCAGGTTTTCTCTCATAACAATTCTCAGCTTTAAGCAGAAATTCTTTTATGGTCTTGTTCCACCTTACTTTTAATCTCCAGATGCATACTGTAGCATGAAGCAGGCTTGTTCATCTACAGCCTTGCTATAAAACACAACTGAAGCTTCTTCTTACATGAAAGCACACTCTCTGGCATCTTTTGAGAGTAAAAAAATCTGGTCGTGAAGCACTAGTCATGAAATAACCTGTGTGTTCCCTGATTGCTAACAGCTCTAGATCCCATAACACAATATCAACACTTACACTAACTCACTTTTCTTATCAGCCAAAATAAATTAAAAAAAAAAAATCCATAATAATGAAATATATTATTTTTAGTGAGGTCATTTCAATCAGAATCTATAATGCAAGAAGTGTCTCTTGGAAGTCATAAGCTGAAGAACACTTCCAGAAAGATGAAAAAGCAGGGGAACTTACTATACATCATTCAGATGAATGACTGGTTCAGAATATGGAGAAGAATTATATTAAGGAGATCCTATACCCTCCAAGTTTTTACATAGGCCTCTTCCTTATCTCACTATTTCTAAATGGTATATTAAGGCTTCCAGTTTGATGATTTGGCATATCAGTCTCTAATATGCTGATAGATTGAGTTCAGCTTTCTAAGTAACCTTTTAACTGCAGAAGTGTAATAACTATAACTATAATAAGGCCTCTTTTGCTTGGAGTACTGACAGTCATTCAGATTAGTCCAATTGACTGGTTAATATCATACCCTCATTAGGCTTTCTGAAATGCTTTGAGCTGTGGAAAATTGCTTCTGGTTCTGGAAAAGAATAAAAGTTTCTTTCACAACTTACTAGTTTGGTGGTAGAGGCTGTTTTCAATTTAAATTTCTATGGGAGTGTCTAACAAATACATCAAAGGACACAGAATGGTGCTGCTGCTGGCTTAGTCTTGTTTTTTAAGGATTTATTACAACTTCAATAAAAGCATCTATCTGTTAGGGCTATTTCCATGGACCAAAGCAAAACTGGAGGGCTTAGAAAGCAGTATGAAAGAAAACAGTGTTTTTTCCCAACAAGAACAAAAGTAAAAACATCTTTCATTTCTGACGAATCTTCTCTCAGAGAAAGGTCTTAGGGAATTCCACTTATCAGCTCTACTCTTTTTTTTTCTTTGTTTTTTCTTTGCATGTTTTTTATATTCATTGATTATTGTTGTCAAAATAACTGGTCTAGCGGATATGGAGGGGGAGGAGAGAAAGGAAATCATACAATGCCTCTCACAAATTATTAATTTTTTAAAATTTTCTCCCAAACAGTTCAAATAATAATAAAATCACACACACATTTATGTACATTTAGTGCCATACCTTTATCTAATAACTTACTCAAAGTAGCAGAAGAAACATATATATGGGTAATAACAGCAACACTTACATACACAGACTTAGCAACCAGTTTCAGCAGTGAGTATCCACGCTGCTCTGAATTAAAATAGTTGTAGGTTTTATAATTCAGATTACAAGAATCACCCGGACTGGCCCAGACTACTTCTTTCCTTTCCAGTTATCCAGACAGCAGTACAACCAGCCTTCTCTGCTTTGATCTCTGGTTTTGCATAAATTAATTTTACCCAACTCCCAAGGTTGCATGCCTTTAAGCACTAGTAGCTGACCACTGTTTAAAGACTCTGGGCCTTGGGTATCAAATCTCAAGTCCTTTACTACTATTCGCTCTCTGTACTCCTCTATGCTACTTTTTTGTTCCAGGGTCATAAATAGTTCCTTCTCTACAGAATAATGACTTGTTAATATATGTTAATCACAGAATCATAGAATGGCTGAGGCTGGAAGGGACTTCTGGAAAGCATCTGATCCAATCTTTACGCTCAAGCAGAGTCACCTACAGCAGGTTACCACACACCTACATCAGATTAATTGTACACTCAAAAGATACATATAAACCAATTTTAACAATACCACACAACTGCACAAAGCTAAATCTGAACCCAGTTTATACTGCTATGTTATGTCCGTATTGCTCTTGGTAACTGTGCTTGAGTTTGGGTTGGATTTACTCAAGGCAAACAGTGTGAGTCAAGGTACAGCCATGCTGTTGGCCTTTGCCCTGGCTCACGTAAGTTGTGTGCATAACCATCTTTTAGAGAAGACTGCTCACACTGTTCAACATTCTCTAATAGAATTATACAAGCATATAGAAATTTTGTTTTTGGAAGATAACACCCAATTCTCTGTACCAGTAACTGCCTCATCTTCCATAGCAGCACATGGTTTTCTCATTCCACTACTTATTAGATTGGCTTTGCTTTTGGAGCCACACCATCATTCCTGCAAATTAACTGTCATTTACTGACTAAAAACTATAGTGTTGGCTGATCAAAACACTAATGTGAAAAGTGATTGATTAGTCACTAATTGTATACTCTGTCTGCAAATAGACAGCATCAGAGACACTGGCAGAAAGAGTCTACATACAGAACTCTTTGTGGATCTAAAAGGCTGTCCGTATCTCCATATAACATTTTTCCTAGGAGTCTGTGATTATGTGCACAGGAAGAACTGCTACAGTAGCATAATGCAGGTTCCTAGGATTAGCAGGTCACTTCATGGGGGCTGAGACTGGCTGCAACAAGAATAATTTTTCAGTCTTGTGCCAGACCACTACCAGATAGGAGTATCAGTGACAAGCACAGACCTATCTGTGTTGTAATCTATGCTACACACGAGGGTTTTATATTCCTGGCCAGGCAACACAGACCATCACTGGCTTCTCAGTTTGGCTATAACCTCTTGGGGGGATTCCATATAAAAGCAGTTTAAAACCTTAACCTCAAGATGGCAAACTCCTGAGGCTCACTAAGATATCTGTATACAGAACTGTGTGCTTTATTGTGATTTTCAGACTATAAACAAGGTCAGAGAGCACCTTCTTCTAAACTGGATGTAGGCACTGGCTCATCTTTTCCCTATGTAATTAAAAGCACCACAGGTAGTAAGCCCACTTCTCATAAGAAACATCAATCCATGAGACAGTATATGTGCATGCTTTATGATAGCATAACACAGCAAATACATAGGCAAGCATGTTGGGCTGTGTCATGGTTTAATCCCAGCCAGCAATTAAGCACCGCACAGCGGCTCACTCACTCCCCTCCCCGTGGGATGTGGGGGAGAAAAAAAAAAAGTAAAACTTGTGCGTTGATATAAAGAAAATTTAATAGGACAGAAAAGGAAGGGAAAATAATAATGATGACAGTAATAATAATAATAATAATAGAATATACAAAACAAGTGATGCACAAAACAATTTCTCACCACCTGCTGACCGATGCCCAGCCAATCCCAGAGCCACAGTGTCCCCTGAAGAACTCCCCCAGTATATATACTGAGCATTACATCATATGATTCCGTATGATATAGAATACAACTTTGGCTCATGTGGGTCAACTGTCCTGGCTGTGTCCCCTCCCAGCTCTTTTTGTGCACCCTCAACCTCTGCTGGCAGGGCAGCATGAGAAGCTGAAAAGTCCTTCACTTAGTATAAACACTGCTTAGCAACAACTAAAACATCATTCTCATCCAAAATCCAAAACTCAGCACTATACATGCTACTAGAAAGAAAATTAACTTAATTCCAGCTGAAACCAACACAACCTGCAATATACACAAATACTGCTCATTTATAATCTCCTCAGGCATCTTCTCCATTTCTTATGATAAACATTCTCTCCTCACTCTTTCCTTCTCCTACCCCATGAACTTGTTTCTTCTTTACCAATCTACAAATAACTCTGTGCAAATAAAGACTTCACTCTCTCTCCCCTACAGTGGGCTGCTCTTGAGGATGTACTTAGACAAACCAATATCACACATACTTACTAATTTCTAACACTGCAGCTTGCATAGGATGACAGTGTATCTTAATGTTGACTTTTCAAAAAGGTGAGTGGTTTTACTCACAAAAGAAAACACAATTTTAAAAAGTATTCTTTTTCATAAAATAAGAAAATAGCTGTTAAATAAGTAACAAAAAACATTAACAGGTGTGGGGCTTTCTTTTCCTACTAGCCCTCAGATATAGAAGAAAGTGTAGTCAGAGATATCAACTCTTCTAGTCTCAATAAAAAAAGCTTTAAGGAAAGTGCTAAGCAGCACCTAGCCACATGTCTTTTGATGTTTGTTCTACATGCCAGACCTGATTATTTTTCTGTGGTTTTAAAGGAAATATTTTTGACCAGACACTTAAAATCTCTTCTAGTCTCTCCCTGAGCAGTCAGGCACTTCAGCTCACACGCCAGAGGCAGGATGGGCAAAGCATCCGCCAAGTCTGCATTCCACTTTTTGTCTTACAGAGCCACTGTAGAGAAGGCAAGACTTAAGCGATGATCAAGCCCACATAGTTTTACATTCTTGAAAATCAAGTATATTTGTAGTGCAATAGTAATCACCTCTGGCTGCACTTAATTTTCATTATTCTGCCCAGCAGATCTGAAGAATGTCCCACTACACAATTAAAGGAATTTCTTCATAACTAAGAAAATAAATGCATATAGGTGTTTTAAGTCTGATACATCTCTGATTTATCTGAGTATTACCTCTTACTTTTTTCCTTTCACAATAAGGTTGTATTATACCTGTTAAATATTCATAAGCAAATTCATGTCAGGGTACCAGGGTAGCAGTATAATTTATATCTACTAATGCATTTATAAGGGCAGGCAGTACCCTGGGGATGACCTGTGACCTTTCACTGAGAGAATGACATCTAGTTGTAATATGTTTTTATACCAAGCTGATTTAAATATGTCATTACAAAAAGGATTCTGGCAGTTGTTAAAAATTTGTTAACATATTTGTGAAATATAATTAATTAAGTATTATTCCATTTAAACAACAAAAAGAAAATATTAACCTATTCCCACATGATGCCTGAATTCTTTTGATGTTGTATAAAATATAGTTGCCTGTTTGTACTTGATAGAAACTAATTTATCAGGTAAGGGACTATACGGCTTTTCTACTCAACCCCAAATTTATTTTTCAGACTTCCATTTCTCTTATGCGTCCTGACATCAGGTACTAATAGTGAAGGATTTTTGATGTTGTAGGGTTCTCTGGTAATCAATAATCTCTCAGATAGGTGGCTAAGGTGTCTCTTCATGGCAAGCTGCGCAGTGTACGACCTCACTGAAAATCTGTCACATCCCCGGCATTACCAGATGGAAACACTAATATACTGACAATTATTACATTCAGCCTTCATTCACATCTCCGAACCTTTGGTCATACAGATCAGTCTCAACACAATGTGTAGTTTATGATTATTTTTTCTTAACAATAAGGGAAAAGAAGGTAAGGACTTAGCTGCTTTCCATTTATGGCCAGTTACATAAAAACTGTCTCCAGGTTTTTTCCATATAACTTTTGTATGTTAAGTATGCAAACATTTAAACAAACTTCTTTTGTAGGAACTATGTTGTAGCCAAATTGTCTTGCAATGGGAAATTTCTATTAATAAATATAATTAAGTTACAAATCTGTGAACAATAAAGCATTAATGACTATTAAATAAAGATGACCTATTTAACAAGCTGTTTACTTTATGCCTATTTCAGAAAGGCTCACATTCTGTGTCTGATCCCAGTCTGCAGAATGGGAAGGTTACTAAAGAAATTAAGAATATCTTCACTGCTGTCAGAGTAATAGGCTCTCTGTGTCTAGTACTTATAAAAAAAAAAAAAGACACAATCCACATGGAAAGATTGGTAGCTTCTAAAATTAGGATAAAAATTAAAACAAGTTACATGAAAATATTCACAATGTTTGTTTTAAAATCACAAAATTCCAAGAGGAGACAAGGACAGGCTGATTCTTCAATTATATAATTAATTTAATTACGTAAGTGATCTTTCAGGAGTTTTTATCTCAGAATTGATGGATAAAAGAATGGGATTGTGCAAAGACTGCAACAGAGGGGAAAAAAAAAAAAAAACAAAACAAAAAAAAACAACTCTGTCCTGTCTGCAGAAGCAACTAAAGCAGTTTTATGGCTAAAGTCCTGTGAGATTAATGTCTTCTTTGGAGTGATTATGATGCATGGCAGAAGAGAAGATAGATTGCTGCTGGATGCATCTATTTCTGTTTGCTAAATCCAGCTCTTGCAGAGAATGCTTGTTGCATTTGAAACTCCATGATCAGCAATGGTAATCATGAAATGTGGGAGGGAGAAGAGAAGGAGGAAGAGGTGCAGTTTAAATATTCACCTAGAGGGAGAGACAAATGGATCTGGATTATTTATAACAAACAGAAACATGCTATCCTAAATTATAAGATTTCTTCTGGCAGAGACAGATTCTGATATCCCAACATGGTGACAGCCAAACTGAGGATCTTAGAGTGGGAGACGAAACAGTAAGTAGTAGATGCCCAACATGCAAACTGAAGCAATTATAAGAGCTGACATCCAAGATGTTACACATCTTGCCTGGAGGAAGCAGTCTCTTCTCCCTATCTGACTGGTGGAAACTTGGCCACTATGAAGCCAAAAATACAAGAATGACATGAAAAGAGAATTGGAAAGAGGTAGAGTAATTATCTAGAGGAAAGAACGTTGCTACACAGGAAAGCACACACAAAGAGAAGCACCACAGGACAGATCCCAGCATTTCTTTTTCTTCATTCAATCAGGCTGTAACATCAGGTTCCCCAAGGTCCCTGTCTCACCAGTCCCAAGACTCATGTATTTTTTTTGCCTTTATGGTAGTCTGACAGGGAGAGGGCAGGGAATGAAACGTCTCTCTCCACTGTGATCCCCATCACGGGACATCAAAAGCAGTCTATAGTCTGTAGTTTAAAGCTTAAGGGTGGGGAATGGAGGGGGCAGATATGAATCTTGGCAGGCTACACAGAACTAAGACTTTCTTTGGCAAATGGTCTGAAACTGGCTGTTATATAGCATATGGATATTTCCACCTCCACAGAGTGTCAGCTAACTGCTTCCAAGTCTGCATCTCAGGCAACTACGCATTATTCCTGGGTTGATGTTTTCATTCTGTGAGGACCCTGGTTCATGCCGCATGCATCAGATTTGTCCTAATGACTAAACTGTTTTACTGCAAACATAGCAATCATCTACTCTGTAAGGCTGAAAATTAACTGTTATCTTTCCAAAATTTCTGGAAATTTCATATCATGCCTCAGTTCTCTCTCTTTTTTTTTTTTTTTTTTTTTTTCCCAGCATTCATTACTCAGAACCAAGGCAGAGCTTTTTCTTTCTAGAAAGAGCTAATTATCCAAATAGGTTGGAATTGGATTTTCTTCCTTAGATTCTTTTACATCTTATCTTGACATTTATTTCAGAAATATGTCATAACAGCTAAAATAGGACATTGAGGTGAGAATATGTGAGCTCTTTCAGAGCTCCTCAGATCTCCAATTATAACTGCATTGTTGACTTGGGTAACTTGGTTAATGTGTATGCCTCCACTTTCCTTTACTGGGGATAAAAGTTATAAGCTTATCTGTATTATGAAACTGCTGCGTGTGAAGACTCCCAATACCTGATTATGAATTTCTTTCTGAGAGCCTCATAAAAAAAGTGGAATTTACAGCTAGTGCCAGGAATGATTATTATCATTAATAACAATGAGATGTGCTATGCTGTTAAAGCAGTCATTTTTTTCCCTCTTGTTGGATTAAGAAACCTTTCCGTATCCTTTGTGTAATCAGAGATATAGAAAGCATTTTGGGATCCTTCAGGATGAAAGGGACAAATAAAAAATGTGACATGAATCATCACAGTGTTAATCATAGCATTAAATATTCAGTAACTGAGCATTTATAATTAAGTAGAGGGAAAAAAAATTACTTGAGCTACACTCCAAGTTCAGATTTGCTGCATGTTGTGAACAGGGCAGAACAAGCTAAGCGGGCAAAGCCAGCAGAGGGATTCTAAGAGCTCTGGCTTTCTTTTCATTGATTACCATGCCTGACTTAATGTCATCAGGCGCTTAGTGATTTACAATATACTGGTAATAAAGCAGAAGTATGTGAGTAAAGAGATAGCGAGCTTTTTTTTTTGCTGTTCATCTCTACAGCTCATTCCTTGGTTAAGGCAACACCATGGTGACAATCAGCATGCAACAGAATGTAATGAAAGTGAAGAACCGTGGGCAGATTATGCTGACAGAAAGATGCCTTCTTTCATTGCACTGTAAGTGATAGTCTGTCAAACAAACACAAGCCAATGTTTTTGAGCTCTGTTTAACAACACAAACAATCCAGTCTAAAAGCCTGAAAAGCTCTGATGTTCAACTGAGGGAAAGTTGCAATGGTATTGTAATGAGAGACGATATATTGCTACAGCTCTGCTGAAGACAAGAGATGCATCTATTCCATAAAGTTATTGAATAAGCTGAAAATCCCAATGGTCAGTACGCAGCATTATTGAACCAAAACTTCACAGCTGTTGTTCTTGCTTGTTTGTTTGTTTACTGCAGAGGATGGAAATTTAATAGGTTTTGTGAAAATCCCTAAAATCTTCCACAGTGGTAAAAAATATTCACAGTACATATTCTACTAGTTTTCTTCACCAAATTAGGACATTTAGTAACTATTCCAGTAACAACATGTGTGCGAAAGGTGCATACTTATAATTAAAACCTAAAAGGGCATGTAAGCGTAAAATTTAATTACAGGAAAGTAATCTTCAGAAAGCGTACCAAAGGGAACAAACAGTATAGTGGTGTGTGTCCAGCACAGATAGAATTCTGCAAAAGTAAAATATACATTTTAAACTACATCGTGCAGTCAGCAAATCCTAAAAGAGAGAAAAATAAAAAGACTAGTGATACAGTAACACAGAATAGTGCTGTGAAAATGTGACACTACAGGAACAGACAGCCTAGTGCATAGGCTTACTGAACCATTTAGGCAATCTTAGGACTGAGATGCTCCTTTTAGATACATTTTAAAAGCAGCTTCTATGGTGTCTCCATTAGTGTTCATGCTAGAATCTATGCAGTTTAAGCACCAGTATTTTGCAGACTTGTCAAATTTTATTCAAACTCTTGTATTTTAATAGGGAATGTTAGAATAGAAATATCCGAAATTAGGGCTTCTTCAAGTCAGGAAGTTTTGTAATTAAGTATTTTGATTGTTTTCCCTGTTTTATTCTTTCTTGTTATATCTATATTAACAAACAAAAAATATGTATTTCTTGTAATTTAAAAACAAAAACAAAGCAAAAGTTTTTACCCTACTGATTTATTTCCCAACTCTGCCTGAATGTCAATGTAAAACAAGGACAAGCAAGGAAAATGGACTAATTTCCTAAACCCACAGTCAAAAAAAAAAAAAAAAAAAAGCCTTTTTAAAGGTTTTTCACTTACAAGCAAAGTCTTAAAGTCATCATGTTTTGGGCTGGGTTTGACTGATTCCCAAGATTTGCTACTTAGCATTTGCTACTTTGCAGGAGGATTCATTGTTACAGACTCAAACCAAAAGCAAAACCTTCCAGGAAGAATGATCCTTCAAAATGGTGGAGTAAGGATTACATCCCCAAAATTTTATTGAGAAAAATAATCCACATTTTCATAAACTCATCTTTTAAAACATCTTGGAACAAACAGATAACTGTGAAGTTCAAATTGCATTAAAAGTCCTTCTTCACTCATTAAAAATTCATTTAATATATATTCTTGTGATTAAGTTTGTATTTCTTTTTACTTGGTAAGAATAATGTTTTTATTTGTAGACAAGCTGGATGATGTCCTTAACTATTCAAAGTTTTGCTTTCAACTGCTATTGTAAATGCTATTATATAGATACGTCAGCAGGCTATATTTTGCAAACAGATGCAAGAGAGAACTGCCTGCACACAGCACAGTTGAATCAGAGCCAGCTTTAAGCTGGAAACTGCATAGTTGTGGCTAGTGTTATACCAATTCTGAGCTATTGAAGTCCTTCTGAAAAACGATGTGTATTAACTAGATACAGCCACAAAAAATTGGGGCTTTAAGGTGGTTTGTATTCAGGTTTCTCAGTGAAAACTTCAGGTAGGGACAGTATAAGCTCATGCCTTCTGGCAAAATTCAGTGTAGATAAGCATGAAGCAGCCAGTGTCATCTTATTTCACAAATTTAAAGGGCTTGAAAAATTAGTGGTTTTGTGATATAATTTCCTTAGGTAGCTCATCTAAAGGCATTCTTTTGGAGATTGGATTGCTGCTGAAAACTGAACTACCAGAGCAAGCCAACACAGCAGGTTTTATGTGTTTCTTGTTCATCAGACTTCTGAAATTTGTTCATACAGGTCAGTCCACTGCAGAGAGTGAAAATCCAGAATCAGGGTAAGCCCTGTGGTGATTCTTCTATTTGGGATTTAGCTTTATTAACTTTGCCAAATGACAATTTTTTTAATTTTTTTTTTTTCTCTCAAATTCTGCCAGATAACGTGATTTCACAATACTTACTAGAGGCTGGACTCTAAAGTTACATATATGTTAATATATAAAATAGTTGAGGGACCATTCTCCACCAGAGTAGACAGCTGGCACAAGATACCTTGTCCCCATCAAGTTAAACTTAACCCTAAACCAGTCCCACTTGGTTTGTTCACTGGAAGTGGTCCTTGGCCCATGCTAACACCTACGCACTGCCTAGTATCATCATTGCAAGAGACCAGACTGACGATTAAACACTGTAGATGACAAGACACTAACATTCACACACATGTCCTGGCCCTCTAGCTTACTAGTTAGCAAATATCATTCTTTAAGAGAGTTGGTTTTGGCTAAGTTCAGAATAACTGCATGCAACTCTGCTAAAGCAGACCTTCGTGTTACTTGCAGAATGTCTATTGATAAACTCATTCTCTAGCAAATCCTGCAGCCTTTTTCTTCAGATTTCATTGTTATTTTCACAATGCTTATGTGATTGCAGAGGAAACAGAAAGAAACTAAGTAATCAGTGTCTCTCTCTACCAAAATAATGACTAGTCATTCGGTCTTCTAAAAATACTATGTGATACATTCAAAGAAATTAACACCAATCTATTGTGTGGCCAGTTTTTATAATATTTATATACTATTGTTCTTGTTTTCCCCAAAAAAGTTTTGGTTTTGCCCATACCACATCCCTGTCTGCTCTAACTGTAAGCACATGAATCTTCATTAGCGTGCAGAAAAAATAATTTGACATGTTTGCTGAATGCGAGATTTCACTTTAATCCTATCTAATTTTTGAATATGTAAAAATTGAAAACATTTAAGGCATAAAACTGTGTATAAAAACTATGTTTATGAATGTCAAGGGAAACTAAATTCAAACTGTTTGGAAATCATCATCAGTTTTAAAAGATACATGACTAACTATAGGTTTGATTGCTAAGTCATTGTCTAGGTTTTTCTTCCCAAGAGTAGTTTCAGCTTTATCTGTGCATTCCAGATTCCATAGGATTTGATAACAAATGGATACAAAACACAGTATATCAATTGGAACCCTTATAAATAAAACCCTAAAGCATAACCACACCACACTGCAGCATATTTTCTCACAAAATCCAAATACCCTCAATAACTTTTTCTCAGAAACATCATGAGCAACAAGCTGCAATGGCTATTATATTCCTTACAGAGAATTAATAGTTGCAAATCCATCTTTATCTAAAACAAGATAACAATTATATTAACACATTATTTACTTCATGAATATTAGCATCAAAGAAATTAAAAAATGGGTTTTTTAAAAAAAAACAATAAAACATTTAAGATACAAAAGCAGTAAGAAAAATAAGGAGAGAGGAAATAAACTGAAAGCTTTTGTCTGTGGGTGATCAAAAACAAAAGCTATTTTCCACAGTAATATCAAAGTCTGCATTAATTAATACCCTAGTCCAATTACTTTTCACTCCTCATGTACTGTCTGCTTCAAACAATTTTAATCACTGAACATCCTCTTTTTCATGATGCAAGTATGGGAAATAATAGCTGAATTTGCATTACCAGACATCCAGCTAAGGACAGACAGCAAAAAGAAATAGAAAAACCAGGAAAAGGGCATTTGGAATTGTATTATTTCACAGTTCCCTCCAATTGGGATTGAAAGTAAGCTACCCACTGGCAAACAACCATATTTTGTACACTCTCCCACTTCACTTTTTACTCAAAAAACCTTCCAGTTCTCTTGAACTTGTCCTTAGTATGCGTAAAAATATATAATTGGATATTGATTTGGGAAATTACACCACCTCACAAGGCATCTAGAATTAAACACCATGTATTTGCAGTGACACTGCATTTTCCAAATACACAATTTTATTGTTCCCTGCACTAGGAAGGCAGAGAAATATAACATTTGTGCTTATATTTTGCCAGTATTTTTTCTAAATTTGCAAAAACGGAGACTGTTTTTCTTATTTAGACTAATTCTTGCTGTGTTCTACCTCAAAATCTTCAATGTAGTTGCAACCTCACAGTCACGCTATGTCTCCAAGCTATCAACAGAAGTCTATAATTCTTATAATGATTTGAAGCTTCCTGCAGAAAGGCATGCTTGTGATTAAGTCCCCAGGAACCTGTATGGCCCCTCTTTTTGTAGGGTTTAGTCAGGAACTGGAGAAACACTCAGGCTGTAACTTCACAGTGCTGCAATTTCACTCTACCTGATTACAATTCCCATATATATTCACTCATAAAAGATAAGAAGAACCAACTTTTGGTCAGGAGATTTAAGAAACAGAATGTTACTTACATGCACACATCACATCTTCAACAGAAATATAATAAAAATACGTGCATTTTCTGTTTTCAATACCAGTTGAGAGTTACCTTGGCCACATACAATTATTTTATTGTACAGCCAGTATGTTTTTAAAATGCATTACTGCACTACTACATATAAAAGAGTATAGTATGCATATTATTTTGTAGGTTGACATAAAAGACAACCTGTGGAAAAAGCAAGTCTGACAAATTGGCAGAACTTTGGTATGTAAGGGAAGACTGACATGTAGAATATTCTTAAAATAAGCAAGAATGGGCTAGATTCCAAAATAACCTTGGAAGTACAGGTCATATTAACATATCAGACAGACCTCATTCTATCCAAGGCAGCAATTGTATCATAAGGTTTTCATTACATTTTTTTATGCTCATTTTGGAGAGGAAGTGGAGAAAGAAGAGACTGATATTTTGTTTAAAGCCACAAAATATGTATAACCAAAGAATCGTAGGAGCAGTGTGGAAATCGTGGGGGTTTGGGGATATGTGAGCCAGTGTTTGTAGGCAGAAACAATAGCATAATCAGAACAGCTGATATAGCATGACAAACTGAGAAATGGGAAACTGAGCCAGAGGTGGACATGGCTCTCTTGCAGAATTTTAGAGGATGACATAAAAATGCCATGGAAACAATTTTGGATTATATATTTCCACTATCCAAGTGTCTTTGACAGGCAAGAAAAAAAGGAAATTATTCCAGTGATTTGGATATTCACGTATAAATACCTACTGGACTCAGTAGGATTTGACATTTAGCAGACACAAATTTACTAGATAAGAATAGAGGAAAGAACAGTACTGTCTGACACTCATACCTAAATGGTGTTTTAGGATTAATACCTTCTTTAACACTGTATATGACAGAACAGAAAAATAGCATTTATAACATGGTGACTAATCATTCAGAGGCCACTCACAAAACTTTTCCCCCTTCCTTCCAGTTTTTCCCATGTTTCTGCACTGCGAGTCACTAAATTCAAATATATGTTCATCACAGTCTTTGAAGAAACAGTTTCAAACTGGGAAAATCTTTTATACACTAACTATTCCTTAGCATATTTACAAAAAGTCACATTTTGTTGCAAGTAATGTTCAAGGCACTTGTTTCAGTGAAATTGTTCTGCAGATCAAGAGACAAGAGTTTTCTAAAAATGTTAATTACCTATTTTGTTCCACCCAGTAGGTACTTTCATAAATATCTCCCCAAAAGCAGGCAGCAGTAGTTATAGTCACTGGAACCCATAGCAGTTTTATTAGCTGGTAGGAACCAATTCTGATAAGGACTATTAAAAACATTCTTTATCACATCACTTCCTTACAGGAATTAGGGCACTTCCTTGCAGGAAAGAGATTGTAATGAACATGTGATTAATTTTCTTGAAGTTCAGAAACTTTTTCTTTGCAGTCTCAACATGAAAGTATTCCAAAAATGTAAGTAGAAACACATGCTACTTGCCATCTAAATGGCAGACTGAAGTTCCTACACTGGTTTTATACTATATTTGAATACTCTACATTGCATATCTACCACCAACTTATAATTACACTGAAAGTAAAATTTATCTTGATTTTTCCAATGTCCTCTGAAATTGGAAGTAAGGTTTCCACTGACTACAGTGGAGCTTGGTGTGAACAGGATATGACTACGTACAGAGGGTTTCTTTTGTTTAAATGTTATTATTTAGCAGTTCCACTAACATGGTAACAGGTATTTATAATTGTTTGAATTCTTGTTTCCTTTTTTCATACATCATGTCCACAGCTAACTTTTCTTTTTATTCAGACTCCAGCCAGGTAGACATATCATTAACCTCAAATATGGAACTTTGTCAGAACAGTTTCTAAAGGAAAGACAGCTTTGTCATTTCATTAGAAAATTTGCATTAGAGTTCAGAAACAGTTTTATCTGAGTCCTCTTTTAATCATCAAGCTTGCACAGTCTCCCATCACAACCTTTGATTTCTGGGTTGAGGTTAAAATAATTTCCTTTGCAGGAAATCCTGACACCTGAAGCCCTTGTCATGACATTAATTTAGTTACTGAACTCTTATGATGAATTTATAGAGAAGAATTTTATTTTCAAAAAAGTGTGGTTTTTTTTTTTTCTAGAAGAATTTTCAGAATACATTTACATATTTCTGATGAAATATATTTTTTGTACCTTATTCCTTAAGGGCTTTAAACAACATTACCTTTTTAGTTCTATATCTTTTCATATTTCAGATCCTCTTGATTATTATCTAACTCTCCCAAGGCAATAAGGTCATTCAAACAATGAATCTTCTTTCTTTGTGTTTCCAAGGTTCTACCCTTCCCCTAATGGGCCAGTTCTTCCCTAGCAGGATTATTTCTATGGGGGATATGTTTTTGTTCAAAGTGTTTTAGGAATCCTTCAGTGTTAAGTGGGAGAATTAGACTTTACCATATAGTTATGTTCTTTCTATTTGATTAACTCAGATACTTTATAAAGATGCCTTTATGATCACAGTTTTTCCATGAGACTGGAAGTTTTGTGCAAATGAAAGAATAATACAGATGGAGTGGGGGCTGAGTCCAATTAGCAATAAAGCTTTTTGAATGCTAATCCTGGTCCACCCATGCTCCAAGATTGCTATATGCAAACCAGCCTCTCCCCACAGGCTTTGTAGCTACTGTTAATCATAACACTTTGCATGTGGTAATTAGATCTCTTCACATCTGCATACTAAAGACCATACAAATGTACTTTTAGATGCTAAAAGGACAGAGACACCTTTTTCCTGGGAAAGCATACGTTGCTCAGTTCTCTTGTATTCAGCAAGCAATTCTGAGTGCTGTTCTGGGGGAGGGAGGAGATGTGCCTGACCACAGAGACATATTCCTGTCAGTGATGGTGGTTATGGATCTCCTCCCTGCATAGGCTGACCCCATTCCAAGTTAAATTTCTTCTACCTTTACACACTGCACAAAGAAGGCTAGGCTACCTCAAGTCACAACACAGAACAGTAGTGCAAAGGTGTCCAGGATGAAGACAGGAGGAGGGCAGCTATACTAGCAAATTGCCAAGCCTTCTGTGCAGGCAAATGGGGAGTTTGCCTTCAAAATCCATGCTTTTGTGGCTAAAAAGAACTTCTGTGACTACTTTCTAGTTTGGGAAAAAAAAAAAAAAAAAAAAGTTATCCCTTCCTATAAACTCCCCAACACCTTAAATAGAGGTCTTCCAAAATTAAAATATTTTCCATTTGGAGTTACTGTCCCAGTGCTTCCTGGAAATGGTCATTCAGATCGCTTGTAGTCCCTTTGTGTTAGTAAAAGACTTTCCATCTCTACCTTCTTATTATATCATAGTTATTGCTTTCTGCTAATGAATATCTCTTCCCCTATCTGATGGCAACAGTAATAGAGATATAACACATAGAACTGTTAATAAGAGAATGGTCTTTACTGCCTGATTCCGTCCTAGTGTTTAGATTAGTATTACACACAGTGACATTTCAACACTTTGCAGGGAATTTTTTTGTCGAGGGGGGATTTCCCCAAAAATGTTAAATTTTGTAGTACAATTTTTAATACTAAAAATAATAATACATAGTAAAAAAGATCAAAATTTTAAAATTAATTATTAAATGTAGTCTTTTTATATCTCAGATATTAAGAAAACATTAAATGTAGGGATGGGTAATCATTACTAAAACAGTGTCTTCAAACAGTGCAATTGCTAACTTTTGCATTTGTATTTGTAATTGTTACCTCAGACACTATAAAGAACAATGTAAATACCCCCGAAAAGACCTCAGGAATCAATAACAGCAAAAATGTGGAACAATCAAACAAACAACTGGAAAAGGTCGCTATTTTATTTCTTGGGATTTCCCATAATAAATCTCCTTCTTGGAACTGGGAAATGTGTTTTGAGAAAATGGAAATGGTTTCTATGAAACATAGATGAAGGCCAGTATGTGTGCATATGTGTGTGCACTAAATGAAGAACAATAGAAGGTTAGAGATTATCCTGAAACCAGATTAGAATATTTTGTTTGCAGCAAATTAAAGAAAACTAATAAATATGCAAATCAGACTATTATCATTTAAATTGAAATTTCAATATTCTGTTTGGTGGAGAACCATTTCAACACTTTCAGTTAAAAATTACAGTTGTAGTACTATAGATTTTAAGGGAGAATTTCTTGACAGCATATGAAATGTTGGGAAAATGTTATTTCTTTATCACAATCCATTCTACAACCACCACCAACAGATCCAATCACAAGCTAAATGCTACTACAAGAAATGAGTGGAAAAGCTGTACAAGAGAGTTACATTTTCTTTAGCTTCATTTATCATGGAAAATGTCCTATAAAATGAATCTGTGCAAAAGAAAAACTTTGTCACTTTCTTTCCAGTAAATCCTCCTTCAGACAAATCCTTCTCTTTTTCTTTTCTTTTCTTTTCTTTTCTTTTCTTTTCTTTTCTTTTCTTTTCTTTTCTTTTCTTTTCTTTTCTTTTCTTTTCTTTTCTTTTCTTTTCTTTTCTTTTCTTTTCTTTTCTTTTCTTTTTTTCTTTTCTTTCTTGATTTCTCACACACACATGGAAACAAATACACATGGTCTCTTTTTCACATTTTCACTTCAAAGAGAAATAAAAATACTAATAATGGAGCAGATGTTGTAACAGGTTCTCTTTGTTTTATTGAAATCTAGTTTACCTGATCAGTGTCTTTTCAAAAATATTCATAACAAAATTAGCAAGTCTTCATAACCCTATTGAGAGAAGTTCATCTAAGTATTGTCATTAAATTTTTCATATGGAAGAATTTAGAATTGACAGCTTGTGCTAGGGTAATGAAAGACAATCTTCTTTCACTGCAAGAACAGCTATAAGCATCATTAGTGTAAAGTTGCAGTATCAGTATTACTCATCTTAAGTAAGCAGTCACACTTTGGATGTGACAAACCTTCCACATTAAATTGCTACACAAGTGGAGCTGGCCTTTCTGCTTTTCGGTGATGTTCCAGGCAAATACTATTAGCAAATTTCATGTTGTTAATCACTTTGCGAGATCAACAGATCAATGTCTACTGGCCTTTTGAAGACAGTTACAGTGTTAATTAGTAACATGAAACAGGAACATGAGGGGAAGGTTGTTGTCCTGTACTCAGAAGCAATGCACAAATCTTCAGACTCTACAGGAACAAGCCAAAGACTGCACTGCTTCCAAATTCACCTCTTTTAACTCACCTTTAGGTGTTAGGTGTCTAGGAATGTTAAGAAGTGCTCATCCTTCTCCTTTTTCATGATGGATAGTGTGAAAAAAAGTACTGAAACATCAAGAAGATAGAATATTTCTCAGTACAAAAAGTGCCTCTAGGATTTAAATTGGGGGGGGGGGGGAGGGAAGAGAGGAGAGGAGGGGAGAGGAGAGGAGGGGAGAGGAGGGGAGGGGAGGGGAGGGGAGGGGAGGGGAGGGGAGGGGAGGGGAGGGGAGGGGAGGGGAGGGGAGGGGAGGGGAGAGGAGAGGAGAGGAGAGGAGAGGAGAGGAGAGGAGAGGAGAGGAGAGGAGAGGAGAGGAGAGGAGAGGAGAGGAGAGGAGAGGAGAGGAGAGGAGAGGAGAGGAGAGGAGAGGAGAGGAGAGGAGAGGAGAGGAGAGGAGAAAGAGACTGCATATTGCATTCTACATATTAGAAAACTCTGCAGAATGTGCTGATATGCTGTCCCACATAGCACAAAGTCATCCTGCACACAGCTGATGGGCTCACGCTAAAGAAACTGATGGTGTAGTTGGTGGCAGCTGGCATCATATCATGTTGGAATAAAAATGAGGAGGGCTGCAGCAAGAAAAAGTCAGTCGTACTTCTCTTTCTCTAGTCCGGTATACACTATATGGAATATGCCTGGATGCCACACCCTGAAATGATTTGCGGAAATCACAAATGTTCTGCGTCTAAGGATACCCCTTCTCCTGCCTGCCCTTACAGTAACAGTGTCAAGCATAGACCTCAGACAGAAAGAACAGATATTCCTAACAACAGGAACCTTTACCGTATAACTGTTTCTACTTCTAGTTTAGTTAAAGACCAAAATATTACATAGACTATGCTCCTTTTCATACTGCTTGACCTTAAATCAGATGTGCAACAGAAAATTTGGAATGGGCTCTGTATTATTTCATTCACATTTTCTTCTGGAGGACAGGAAAATTAATCTAATATTCCTCATACAGGAGGATATGTAAGTGTAAGTCAGTAAGTCAGTAAGTGACTTGGTTTAAAAATACTCTTGATAGCGGGCAGGAATGTCTTATGTAGTTTTGTATTATCCAGACTAATAAAGCTTGATTTTGCAAAGAAAAAACAATGACATTTCAGTGAGGATGTCAATTAACAGTGTGAATTTACTGTGTAAAGTCCTACTTATCAAACTTCCTGCAGGGCATTTATTGGAGAATTTGATGTCACCAAGGACATTGTGAGCTTTGGATGATGGACAAATGTGGTTATTGAAAGTGGATTTGCATTTGCATAATTAAGCAACAAAGGCAAAAAAATGTAAGCAAAAGGGGTTTGATGTTTTTTATTGAGAAATCACTCTTTTAATTAACTGGTCTGAATAATACAAGTGTTGACTGGTCACTGCATTCCTCTGAGACATAATGTAGAGATTTTATAAGCAAGTGGGTAAAGATTGCTATCAACAGCTTTAAAAGAAAATCAGACATTACTTTTCCAGCAGCAATTAACCTCAAGTAATAGGAATTTTGTCCACATGTTACTCATATAAAGGTTCTGACACTGGTTCTAGAAAGAATAATGAACATTAAGATCTAGAGATACTCTGCTGCCATTAATGCTTTTCAACTAGTAGATGAGGCCCAAGGGTCATTTGAGTTTTCAGGGAGAAATGCAGGATAGACGAGAGCAATCAGAGAGGTAAGAGTGTAATCAGTATATGATTGAGATTAATGTGGGAAAGATAATCAGCAGTTTCTATCCCTCAAGAAAACTGTTGACCTGCACAGCAGGGATTGTATTTTACTCAGGAAGCAGAAAGGCAAACAGCCAAAAGTAATGACTACTTAGAGATGGGGTGGGGGTGGGCAGAAGTAATCATAAACAACTTAATCTAAAAGAAGCATAATTCCACAAGGGAAAAATACGGACCATAAAATATTAGTAAAAAAGGCCACCTGGATTGTAATGTAAAGTATAGAAATGGCAAGAAAAATGTGTAAATTAGTCTTTCACTACTGTGTAGAAGTGGAAGTCAATGTGACCCGGCAAATATATGTGAGATATAATTAATGAGGAAACCAAGAGATAATGTCAGAATTCAATATTATATATTCAGCTAAAAATTGTCATTTAAATTTAAACGACCTAGAGGAAGGGCTGGTGCCAGTTCTCCACATACACTTCCCGCATATCTTCTCAGGTCACAAGAAGTAAGTTTTTCAAAGGTGCCTTAAGACCCTAAACACCATTGCCCTACAATGAAATGTAAATCTCTGTTCCCTACTTTCATTAAGAAAATGAAAAAGTTTTCCAAGTGTTTTGGGAAACCTTAATTTCATTCTTTCATTTTCTTAGCTTTCCATGTGGTGACACTATCTGACTACACAGAAGTATTATAAAAGAGTGTATTAAAATAAGTATTCTATTTTAGAATGATCACAACCAGTGAAAAATATGGATAGCTGGATAAAAGACTTGAGGTGACAAACATAAGTAATGTTCTCTGATTCATAAACGACACATCTCAGACTAAGAAATGCCTAGAAGTAAACATCTGTGGAAGAGAAATTTTCTTTTCCCATTGCAATGTTTTCTATCATAAATGAAAAAATGAGAAATAAAAAACATAATCTGTAGTATAGGAAATCTCTCCTGTATTACAAAAGGAAAATTCTCCTTAAGAAACAGAACTAGAAGAGGACTATGGAAAGAGTAACTGAATTTTCATACAATTTAACAGTTCCGAGAATGGCTGGTATAATCCATTCAGTTCTGAAAACACTTTAAAGCATTAAGTTAAATTTTATCAGGCAGTTACATTTCTGTGCAAACTCAGACATGTCTCAGGTTTCCCATTGTTGGGAGTCCCATTTGCCAACACCCTTGGGGATGTAATAGATGGTGGGGCTTTTAACGAGGCTACCAACTATGGGTTCTGGTTGCATGAAGGCATTGTGTTTTCTTTTAAATTACCATACCACTTGTTTTTTAAAACAATACTTATGCTAGGGTGACTATCTAAAATTTTGTACCTTAATTTTGTATCTTCTTACTCTGAAGAGATACAAAAGTTTCCAAGTCCTTTACACTTACCTGGAGTAATCCAATCACTTTTTAGGCTGCGTGCATGCATGCTCAACCTCTCTGCACTGCAAAGATAATGTACTGTGCAGCAGATTCAAGCTTCATAAACAGAGAGGAAAAGCTAGTGAGTGTCCCTGTATAGTATAGTGTTTAGACTACTCTCTGGGTTGTTTGTGCATCCTGATCTATGTTCCTAGCCCCTTACTCAGATATTTGCCTATTTATTAACTGTTGTGAATTTTCCGCACAATGCAGCAAGAAGGAAAATTGTTGTAATTTTAAATAGGATGCCTTAGTATAAGCATACTAATTGATTAACTAAGTGCAATATTGCGGCAACTGTCTTTATTCCATTTCAAAAACTCTGGCTTTAAAATTTCATCAAGAAATATCTACAAACATCAAGGAATAATTATCACTGGGGTGAAAAAATTTCGTATTGAATTAGTATAAACATAAAATTGTGTGTGCATATCTGCTGTTAGGTGGGATGAGTTCTATTTCTAAGGTCTACATTTCAGGATATTGAGATATCTAGGGTAACTCTGAGAAACAGGATACTCAGAGTTACAGTAAGGAACAAGAAAGAAGGCACCAAACTGGAAATAATATGGCTGCCATTGTTACTCAAAACATGATTAAATTGCAATGAAACATAAATCCTTTTAAAGCTTCTGTTTCTGCCACACAGATAAAGGAAAAAAGAGAACTTTTCAAAAGGACTGCCACTGTGACATACAATCACCAGCTACAGCTCTGCCTAAATGACTGAAAATATAAGACAATAGAAGGTCAGGAGGAAATGTTAAGAGATATTTCTGGTGTTGGACTTTGTAATTTATTAAGCTCCTTAAAATCAATATGAGACTTCAAAGGTGCCTGAAACAAGGCTACAGGTCATATGAGTATGAAAAAAATTTTCATCTACCAGAAAAATGTAGACAACATTCATTGGAATACATTGCAAATGCTAATATACCATAGCTAACCTAGAGATGCAAAGCATTTTAACTTCATTAGGATATGTGGCATCCAAAATCATATATAATAGAGGTCATTACGTAGGATAAGAGACTGCAGGGTGAGGATCAAAAGGAAGTGTAAAATAGACTTGGCTGTCATTTACCTACCCAAGGAAATGATGGCACACTGATGAGAAATCCATCCTCAGGGTTGAATCTAAGTATTTAAAATACAGAAGACCTACAAAAGCTTAAACTGTATTGTATGGATGTAGTTTACTCCAGATAGAGCCAAAGGGCTCAAACCAGACTATGAGTATACCAGCAAGCCTTGCTGCAAATTGAGTTACAGAAAATTCCAGTGTCAAATACTCCCAAATGAGACAATAGCAACTAAACGCTGTTACATATTTGGAAAAATACCAGCAAATGCCTAAAATCAAAACAACTTTTTTTCTCTCTTCAGGTAATGGACTCTTGGGCATGAGGGGATAACACCAAAAAAAAAACAGCCCAGCTTCGTCATGAGAACATTGGTCTTCAACACAAACATGAATACACTAGATGCTGCCACTCCCTGACATCAGCCAGTGTTTCCTTTCTCGATGCTTTCTGTTTCAGAATTTTCATAATGTACAAATGGGAATACTGAGGCAGATATTTATCTGCTCTATGACTGATTCCCTTGGGTAACAGGCAACAAATCACAGAATGACACAATCATTTTTATTATTTAGGGTGGGAGGTATATGATTAGAAGTTGATAGAATCATAGAAGTTTAGGTTGGAAGGGACATTTAAAGGTCACCTAGTCCAAGCCCTAGATTTAATTGACTAGATTTCCTCTAAGATCCTTCTAGGAGTACTTCTAAAAAGCAGTTTACCTCATCATTAAGTGAAGGCCTGATAATACATTTGTTATCAGAATTGTAACCGTGCCTTTCTCTGCACTGACTGTAAGGGAAGCTAATAATTTAGTTAATTTAGTTAATAGTTTAGTTAATAATTTAACCCCTCAGTTGAAGAGGAGGTGGTCAGAGACCTACTGCACCACTTGGATGCACACAACTCTGTGGGACTGGATGGGTTACACCCAAGGGGCCTGAGGAAGTTGGCAGATATGCTCACCAAGCCGCTGTCCATGATTTACCTGAAATCATGGCTAACTGGGGAGGTCCCACTGGACTGGAGGGTGGCAAATGTGACACCCGTCTACAAGAGAGGCAGAAAAGAAGATCCAGGAAACTATAGACCTTTCAGTCTGACCTCGGTGCCAGGGAAGGTCATGGAGCAGGTCATCATTAAAAATCATATAATGGACAACAAGATGCTCAGGCCCAGTCAGCATGGGTTTATGAAAGGCAGGTCCTGCCTGACAAACCTGATCTCCTTCTATGACAGGATGACCTGCTTATTGGAGGAGGGAAAGGCTGTGGATGTTGTCTATCTTTAGTAAGGCCTTTGACACTGTTTCCAACAGCATTCTCCCGACCAAACTGGCTGCTCGTTGCTTGGGTGGGCATAAGCTTTGCTGGGTAAAAAAACTGGCTGGATGTCCAGGCCCGAAGAGTTGTTGTAGAGAATGGAGTTAAATCTAGTTGAGGGCCGGTCACGAGTGGTGTTCCCCAGGGCTCGGTTTTGGGGCCAGTACTGTCTAACATCTTTATTGATGATCTAGATGAGGGGATCGAGTGCACCCTCAGTCAGTTTGCAGATGACACCAGGTTGGGTGGGAGTGTTGATCTGCTCGAGGGTAGGGAGGCTCTGCAGAGAGACCTGGACAGGCTGGAGCCATGGGCTGAGGCCAACTGGAGGAGTTTCAATGAGGCCAAATGCCGGGGGCTGCCCTTGGGCCACAACAACCCCCAGCAGCGCTACAGGCTTGGGGAGGAGTGGCTGGAGAGCTGCCAGTCAGAGAGGGACCTGGGGTGTTGATTGACAGCCGTCTGAACAGGAGCCAGCAGTGTGCCCAGGTGGCCAAGAAGGCCAATGGCATCCTGGCTTGTGTCAGCAATAGTGTGGCCAGCAGGGACAGGGAAGGGATCTTAGCCCTGTACTCGGCACTGGTAAGGCCGCCCCTCGATTCCTGTGTTCGGTTTTGGGCCCCTCACTACAAAAAGGACATTGAATGACTCGAGCGTGTCCAGAGAAGGGCAACGGAGCTGGTGCAGGGTCTGGAGCACAGGTCGTACGAGGAGCGGCTGAGGGAACTGGGGGTGTTTAGTCTGGACAAGAGGAGGCTGAGGGGAGACCTCATCACCCTCTACAGCTACCTGAAAGGAGGCTGCAGAGAGCTGGGGATGAGTCTCTTTAACGGAGTTACAAGCGATAGGACAAGAGGGAATGTACTCAAATTGCACCAGGGAAGGTTAAGACTAGATATCAGGAAGCATTTCTTTACAGAATGGGTTGTTAGGTGTTGGAATGGGCTGCCCAGGGAGGTGGTGGAGTCCCCATCCCTGGAGGTGTTTAAGAGTCGGATCGACATAGCACTGAGGGACATGGTGTAGTTGGGAACTGTCAGTGTTAGGTTAATGGTTGGACTGGATGATCTTCAAGATCTTTTCCAGCCTAAACGATTCTGTCATTCTGTGATATAATTTCAGATACACATATACTGAAGCTAGCTGAGGTGAATCTTCTCTACAGTGTTTACATTAGTGCCTACAATGTATAGTGTTAAGAAATCCATCCTAACTCTTGAAAACTATCATCTGCAGTGCAGTAGAGTATAGAAAGAAGGACATCATCAAAGTGAGAACAAAAAAGTCTGAGTACTGTCAGCTGGTAGTGACAACAGAGTCAAGAGAAATGGCAGATCCCTGGCAATAGTTAGGAAGAGTGACTGAAGAGCTAGAAGAATTTCAGTGAGGGGAGGGGAGAAAGGAGGTGCAACTTGCCTTATTACCAAACATCTTCATACCACTCCGAGAACAGCAGAAGCAGTGCATCAATATAGTTCTGCCCAGACGAATATACCCTGCTTCCTACTGTGAGTCACAACAGTTTTAACTTGTATGAAATGGCTACCATGGCTCACAGTGATTTAATCTTTTCACACTGAGCTCTCCCAATAATAAGAAACCCCAGATCACTGCAGCAAATGTGTTTCAGATGAGGTTATGAGTCATTCTGAAGCAACAAAACTAGCCCATTTAAGTCTCACTGCTGCTGAGTACACATACAGAGCACAAGTTTCAGAGTCCTTCATGTAAAAATTCTCTCACTGCCTGCATCCAGCCAGACCTGTTGTTACTATTTTGCATTTAATAGGATTTCTATAACCTGGTAAAACCACCTCATTATCCAAAGTAGTCTCAAATAATACATAGGCAATGCTCTGTATATTAGGTAATATTCTCCAAGATTTCACGACATGTCCCAGATTTTAGGAGCTGCCACCTCCTCATTTAAACTGAAGATTTTGAATTGTTTTGTAAGTATTAATTATTTAAGCCTCACAACACCTTTGTGACCAAGTAAATGAGCATTATCAAGGCAATTTCCATTGCTGTCATTCAGTTTGAGAGTCATGATGAAAAGCTGTTTCAGGGGTCCAGGCATTAGAAGTCCCAGCTGAATAGAACTGAAAGTACATTGTGTAGAAAGCCAAAAAGTACAGAAATTGACCCAGAAGGCAGCTTAATTGTTTTCTATTAACATTCAAACTGAATGGCTTTATGCACATTTCTTCCCTGAAAATGAACAAGACACATCAAAAGGTGTTTTGCAATTTAGAGGGAAAGATGGAAATGGAACAAGGAAGAAACTACAGAAAGGAGATTTATACCTCATCTTTGTAGGGCAAAAGATCAGAAATACAAAGGTAGATATTGGCATGGCTTGAAAATAAGGATCTCAAATCCCAGTTTTTGTTCCTCTCTGTACTTCCAATTAATATGGGGGTAAATTTTAGAATATATAGCATAGATGATGTGTATAACTGAATCAATCATCTATGTGTGAGGAAAGGTGTACAAATGAGAGGAAAGGCATATACATCAGCCACAAAGAAAAACCTTTGCCTACTTAGCATACTCCATATTTACACAATTGTGTGTTGCATTTATACCTGTTTTGCTTATTCCTATGATATTAGGATAAAAATATTTTTAAAAGGGTTGTTGCTCTATTAAAACATCTAGTTTAAAATGTTCAGCCACAAGTTTTGCTCTGGTCCTCACTGCTGATACAATCCAAAAGGTATGTTCTGATTGCAGTTACAGTAGAGGACTGGGCTTTATCCCCTGAGAAATTACAGGGAATGCTTCACAAATAAAAGGCTAGGTAAGGATGGCTTATAAATTACCAGTACAATTACCATCACATAGTATTATTTTTCCATGGTTTCAGTCCTAATGAGCTAGTCAAAGAAGATATCACACATTATCTACTTTCTCAGACAAGTTGTTAACATACAAAGTGTAACAAGACTCTGCAGATGAATTAAAGAATCCAAACTACAGAAGGTACTTTTGCTTATGTCACCTCTACATTCTCTTTAACCAAGAAAACTATCTTGTGGCTTGTGAGCTTTCATTTAGAAATACTTCAGCAGCAAGAAGTGACAATTCTAATCCTCAAACTGTAACTTTGTTTGGTTAGGACCCATAATTATCAAGAAAAGCAAGCGAAAATTGAGTATAGGAAAGTACAGTACTTGTTCAGCAGTTACAGTATTTGCTGCTATTCTTCATGAACCATAAGAAAATAGTGATTTCATTTCACAAGGAACCTCAAGGCTTTCATGAGATGCTATGTCTCTTGTTCACATAACTGAAACCTTCTTGGAAACACCAGCCATACAACAAAAAATCTGTTTCTGCAATAGGGTAATGACAAATTACAGTGATCACACTCTTATTCAGTATCAACAACAAATAATTAAACAGTGAATGAAGCTGACAGAACACCTTTAAGATGTTGCCAAACTCTATATGGATAAACGGAATGTTTACAATACATTTAATGATTTCATCAGTCTTAATTCTAACTGTGGCTGAGTGAAAATCTCACATGCTCTAAAAGTAATGAAGAATGTGTCAAATGTTTGACAGAAACAATTAACTTCTGCCCAAATATTTATTGTTTTGCAAATAATCAGAAGCTGGGGAAAATGATGGTACTTGCAAAAAAAAAAAAAAGTTTATTGTCTTCACAAAAGAAATTTCCTTACACAGCAACTTTGAATAGTTAACTCCTTGAGTATATTTAATACTGAGTTTCTTTTCCTCCAGTGTAGAAATATTTACAAATTACCTCACATTTTAAATAGAAAAATAATTGCTCAATATTGACAATCTCACATAATATATGCTGTTATTACTGACGTGTAAACAATATAGTCAGTGTTCAAGTTCAGGTTGGATGGGGCTTCGCACAACCTATCTAGTGAAAGATGTCCCTGCCCATAACAGGGCGTTAGACTAGATCTTTCAAGGTGCCTTCTGACACAAACCATTATAAGATTCTATGAGTGTATTGGTTGTGTTCTTGATTCCTCTGTATAAAATAGGATTATTCTCTGTATCTTAAAAGGAAGCAAAACAGAGCTCAGTAATGTGGCTGTTGAATTGAAGACTTAATTTAACAAAAATATGTCTTCAAAAACTGTGTCAGCAAATCTCTATTTATCCGTATTTCTGTATTCCACTTCAGAAAGACTGAGTAAACAGGAACAGGGAAGTATGTAAATGATGGACTGCAGTTATTAGCTACAACAGTAAACCCAGCAAGGAACACACATACCCACACAAAGTGAAAGCATCTAAAAACACGTTATGATTTGGTACAGCAGTAGATTATAAAAGGTTTGTCTCAGGCTGAATTACTGGGCTTCAATAGCTATATTATTCACTTTCATAAATCTAATTTTAATACTTAAGAAACAACACCTGAACAGAAGAAAAACATTAAGGATTAGTTCATTGTGTATGCTAAAGAACAAATTGAAATTCATTACAAGGTAGAGAACCAACTGCAAGTTGCCCATGGAAGAAAAAATGCTTCAGGAATTAAGAGGACTATTGAAAAATTGAATGTTTCTTATTCAAAATCCAGTTAAAAAATTCAGGCTGGAGAGCAGAATGAACGGGGAGGATTTTGGACTTCATGAAAACCCAAAGTCTTCATGATAACTCTCCCAGAAATATTCTGAACTATTCTTTACAATTGTGAAGAAAACAGTTCCAACATAATTAGAAGATCATCCTCTTTGCTAGGTGGCTCATGACTTCGCAGATTAAGAAAAGGACTGAGACAGGCTTCAGTTTTAATGTTTACTGTTAAAAGAAAGATGGACATTTTGAATATTTCTTTTAAATAGTCTTTAACACATTAAAATTTACATCTTGCTAAATAGATTCTGAATCATAGTTTTTTGAATAGAAAAAAATGTCATAATGCAGTGGTCTTCAAAGTTTTAATTAGACAACAGTTCAAAGTGGTGAAGACCAAATCAGAAAATTGCCTTAAAAGCTTTAATCAGAAAAATCTTCACTCTTGCCCAATACTTCAAGTTGAAATGAATGAGTATTATGTCTGTTAAATCCAAGGCAGAGTCACATGGATCCCAAGACTTGTCTGGCCAATATAAGGTCATTTTTTTAACTAGGAATGGTGAAGAAAGGAGATGGCTACCCCCAAATAAGTGAGGAAGGGGCAGCCCAGGTTGGAAAGTGAAGAGTGCAGGGGCATGTAGACAAGACAGACCTTATAATCAACAAAGGAGCTAAAGGGTGGCCCATCCTGATGTTAGGAAAGTCAAATGCATTTGGAGTTTAATCTGCTGAGGGATGTGAAGGGCAACAAGAAGGGCATGTACAGGTATATCGGTAGCAAAAAGAAGATGAGGGAAAATGTGGGTCCACTGATGAATGGAGCAGGGGACCTGGTGGCAAAGACCATGAAGGCTGAGATACTCAATGCATTCTACACCTTGGTCTTTACTGGTAAGGTTTACCTTCAGTAATGCCAGGTCCCTGAGATCAGTGAGAAATTCTAGAACAAAGAAGACTTCTCCTTAGTAGAGGAGGATCAAATTAAGGAACATGTAAACAAACTGGGCATACATAAATCCATGGGACCTGACAGGATGTACCCACAGTTACTGAGGGAGGTGACCAGTGTCACCACGAGGACTCTATTACTTTTGAAAGGTCATGGTTACTGAGGTCTGGAAGAAAGAAAATGTTACTTCTACCTACAAGAATGACAAGAAGAAGGAGCCAGAGAACTACATGTCAATTTGCCTGATCTTGAACCCTGAGAAGGTGGTAGAGAAAATCCTCCTGGAAATAATTTCTAAACATGTTAAGAGTAGAAAATGTAAGACTAGAGGTCAATAGAGAAGCCAGAAATATTTAATATTTTCATTAATGACCTGGATGATAGGACAGAGTGTACTCTCAGCAAGTTTGCAGATAGTAAAAAAACTGGGAGAAGGGGTTGTAACTTGTGTTGTCATTCAGAGAGACCTAGACAGACTGCAGAAATGGATTGACTAGGATCTCAAGAAGTTTTACAAAGGGAACTGCAATATTCTGCAACTGTGTAGCCATACATGCTGGGGGGGTTGAAGGCTCAAGCAGCTTGACAGAGAAGGATCTGGTGATCCTGGTGAACATGAGCCACTGATGTGTCCTTGCAGATAAGAAGGCCAACAGCTCCTTGGGCTCTATTAGGAAGGATATGTTAGATAAGTTATAGCTAAAATGAATTGAGGAAGAAGGGAGGGGTGGTGGGAAGCTGGTTTTAGATTTGTTCTTATTTTTCATTATCCTACTCTGATTTGACTGGTAATAAACTAAATTAATTTCCTCAGTCTGTTACCTGTGACAAAAATTGCTGAAAGATCTCCCTGTCCTAATGTCGACCCACGTGTTTTTTCATCTTGTTTTCTCCTCCTCTCTTGTTGAGGAGGGGGACGGATAGAGTGGCTTGGTGGGTATCTGGCAGCCAGCCAAGGCCAACCCACCTTAGCAAAAAGTAAAAGAGATGGAGCCAGCCTCTTCTCAGTGGTATCCAGTGCAAGAACACGAGGCAATGAGCACAAACTGAAATACAGGAAATTCTGTCAAAACGTAAGAAAAAGTCTATTGTAAGGGTGACTAAACACAGAAACAGATTGCACAGAAAGGTTGTGGAGTCCTCATCCTTGGACATATTCAAAACCCAGCTGGACACAAACTGAAGCAATCTGCTTTAGTTAACCATGTTTTATAGAAGAGGATTGGATTAGATGGTTTCAAGAGGTTTCTTCTAGCCTCAGCTGTTCTGCAATTCTGTGACGTGTTAAAGCTTTCTGAATTCAAGTTTAAGTTGCATAGGAATAGCATCGACTCTGCAGAAAGGCAAATTTCACTCCTCAGTGTTCAGCTATGCGCATGAGACTGCATGTTGAAAATATAAGTTTAAGATCTTTAAACACAACTTATGGGTAGAAAAGTTAGGAAAAATAAGTCACCATTTTTCTATAACTGAAAATGGTGCATTGTAAATATTTATATAGCAACATACCCATGTATATTTACTTCACTGCAATGCAGAAAATGCGGTTAAAGTCTTGCAGAAAAGTGTCTTATGCTGTTAATATTCAGCAGTTCTTATTAAGTTCAAGATCATGTCTTGGCTTGATTTATTTATTTTTAAATAGAGAATATTTCCTTAGCCCTGAGCACATTGCTTGAAAGAACAAAATATTTCCACAGGCAGATATGGTGAAAATTAAACTCTGGCTTGTGTATACAAAGGCAGGAAATACTAGTGCCTTAAAATAAACAAAGCATATGGTAATGACCGACATGAAGAGCAAATTGTAAAATAATAATAATAAGACTGTAGAATAAATGCCCACAACCAGCAGATATCTCTAGAGCACTCTTAAATGTCTGATCACAATGAATTATGAATATTTCCCGGTTTTGTTCTTTCCCCTGCGGAAGACTGATCACTGACCTGCCTAGCACATGCTGGATGCACTTGCCCAAGGACAATCTAATCACAGAAAATACGGAGGCAGCATGTGTTAAATCCCAACCCTAATCAAGGCTAAAGGGGAAAGGCCACAATTTCTACCATATTTGAAAAATTTAAAACACTTATCAGCCCTCTGCAGGAGAGGACTCTGATGGCTTTGCATTTGAAAGAGAATAATCATGTGGTTTTCAGCTCTTCTGGTTTAGGCTGTGATCATTTTTAAATGTGAAAGTAAAAGGCTACAAGCAAACATAAGAGTGCATATTAGAAGCAAATCACATTACGTAAACTACTCAAGATGTACTCTGGGGTAAAGACTTGTAGCCTATATTCATTTAATGCGCAAAATAGCATAACAAATACAGGCATTGAAGATCAAGCTGTGGTTTGCTGTGATGAGCTTGTTGTTAAAAGCAGATACACAGACATGAGAAAATGAACACTAAACATGCTGAAAAGGCTTTTACCACTACCCATAATGCCTAGACTTTCTCATGTGCATTCTGTGAGAGACTTTCAGTTTCCCATTTTAAAAAGTAGTTGTAATACTTCTGATTGCAAACCCTAAAGAAAGTAGACAGATTTAAAACAGCCTTTTCCTCTTCAGATTCTTACCTGGTGTGGGACCACAGTAATCTTTCAGGGTACCAGAAAAGTCACCTGAGGCCAGAAAACTCTTTCAGAATTTATTTATAACTGGTAATTCAAGTGGAGGGACAGCTGTCTGCTCCAGCAGCAGGAGGCTGCTGCCCGCAGTCGTCTGCACAGGTAAAATTTACTCCACAATCTTTGCAGAGTCTCTGCTGTGGTCTGGGTTCATTCTACAGCATTTGAAAGGACAGATGGATGGTAACTTCTGGCAGTGGCATATAAATGCCATAGATGGAGACACATTCCCTCCCACAAGTGTGATTCTACGTTAATATAGGGGCAGTTAATAACCTTGTTGATTTGGAGAGGGGTTTTTGATATCAAATTGAGTACAGTTGAGCAGGATTATGATTATCAAAGTCATGTGTGAGCATGCATTCATTCCTTCATTAAAAAAAAAAAAAAAAAAACAACAAAAAACTAAAAAAACCCATCACAACTATTTACAAATAAAAAGATTCCTCTTGTTATTCATTTAAACTTTACATGCTATGATAGGCTGTTTGGCAGCAGGGCCATGCTGGAAGCGGAACAGAGATGGTAAAACAGAATAGCAAAGTAATTTTCCTTCACTGAACTCCTGAACATATAAAAGCTGCCATGTCCCACTATACACTTAGATGTTACCACACATGAAAGGGTGAGGAAGGACTGGAATTAGGGTTGAGTACAGCCACTCCCAAAGTAGATTAGGGTATGATGCATAGGCTAGAACTTTAAGCACTCCTGAGACATTCAGGTAAAATGATTTGGCTCCTTTCTTATTTCTTACTGAAATATACATCTGGTGGGAAAATGCAGGTCTTTTATAACAGTGTAGAATCAAATATACCTTTTTTCTCATTGGCATACTCTTGCCAACATTAAAAATATTAGCTGTTCAAAGCATTCCAATACCATGAGTGATGTCATCTTCTAAGATGTTGGAGTATTGTAAAAATAACATATTGAGTGTTACTTTATTAGCATTTTGGGTTTAGATCATAGGGAGTAAAGTAGGTGAACTTATCTTTTTTTCTAGAATACTGCTTTAGCTTTCTATTTGAAGTTATAGGATATTCTGAAATAGGAATTGTATCTTTATCAAGTAAATTATCACTGCATGTCAGTGAACCCAAGATTCCTTGAGTCTGAAGGAGAGCAAGCAGGAAGGAGCATACATATAGCTCAGTGACATGGGTATTGACCTAGCAATCAGGAGACCAGCATTCCAGTCCTGCTCTAAAGACTTGTTTTGTTTGTAGTAGGAAGATATGTTATTTCCTTTGGAAGGGGGACCAGAGCTAACATTCCCCTCTCCAGAGTCAGTACCCTGAATGTTGTGCTCAATAAAAAAAATACCATTCCGCAATTTTTTGAGAAGCTCCCAGCTGTAGCTATGATTTGTGATCTCTGCAGAAGAGCAAGTGGGAAATGATGAAAATCCAGTTGAGAATACCATCAGGCAACTGATAAAACATGGAGGAGGCCATTCTGGGCACACACAGAGGCAGAGCTGCCTGTTCCCAAGGCACTTACCAGAGATAAATCTGGTGTCTCTGGACCTTTTACTCTTTTGAAGTGAAGGAAGAGAATTTTTAAGCTCAGACTGTCCCATACTAATCTGAATCTCAGAATAAAACAAGTAAATAATCAGTTCATACTGTGACACTAAAAGCCTCAAACTCCTGTTCACATAATCCAAAAGACATTTCAGTAGTTTGGAGATTCTGAAATGGCCTAACGATTTTCTTAAAGTGAGAAAACCAAACACAGCATTTAGCAACAACATTCACAGCATGAGAAATGAAGCACTTGTATGAATTAAAAAGGGTTTTAGAAGAACAAGAGACCTTCCTTTTTTTCTTCAATAAAATTGCTTAATCTTCCAATCCCTGTTTAAAAACAGTTGAATTTTTGTTTTTAATGATTTTCAGAATATGTTAAGGGACGAAAAAAATATGTTCTGAAAACAATTGTTATGAAATGGAAGCAAGTTTCATTTTTCCTAGTGTTTCTTAGCACTAGATCTGAATATACACATAACCTCCATCACTGATTATGCCAGCTTTAAGATAAATCATAGATCTTAGCTTCCTAACTGTAGTTGAAAGTTCATTTTCTTTTACAAAGACTTGTCTTAAAATACAAAATTATTTTTCATTTGGCTTTAAAGATGAATTATTCTGAAAATTTTAATAAAATCTAATAAAAATTGAACAATCTAATGATGTACTGCAGTAATTTAGAGTGGTGGCTAAAACTATAACCATGGCAACAATGAATAAGAAAAATGAAAGGTACTTTCCATCTCTGTGTTGTCATGATTACAGAGCTATAATGCAAAATATAAAGGTTTATTTAATGAAATGTTTGAACATGAAGTAATTAGTGAGATCCTACCAATCTTTTCAATTTAAATAATAATAATATATACACATGTATAGAACAGCTTAGCTAGTATAGTCTACCAAAAAGATGACTGAAAGAGGGTGTGACTGTCTTCATCTGTACATTAAAGGTCATATCTCAGGGAAATAAAAGACTGCAAGCTATATTAGTACACCAGCAAATTGAAAACAACTGGTTATGACACCATCCAGTCATAAAATTGGGGGAAGAAAACTTTCTAATAATCAGAGCAGAAATGTTCTGGAACAGGAAAAAAAATAGTTCAGGAAAAATTAAAATCCCAGCTACAGTGCTTCTAAGATGACATAGAACTGATTTATGAAAGGAATCCAGTGCCGTGATGCCTATGGATACAACCGTGTTAACAATTAACCTAGTAGAAATTAGCAGTAGTAGATATGTGGATCAATGGAGTTGATGCTGAGTAGTCAACATCCACAATATACCCATTTCAGGCGGAGTGTTTTTGACTCTCTTTATGATAGTCCCAAGGACTGAATGTCCATTATCATTGCATGAAATGTACTCTTGGCATATATTTTACAGCTTAATTTCATCTGGAAGTAATCCAATTTGTGGTGTCTGATGCGCCTCCATAATGAAAACCAAATGTGAGAATAGAAACATTTGGGAGAATTGCTTGAAAAACACTGATCCAAACTAAAAAGTTAATGTAGATGCACCCATCTGGTAGCAAAACCAGAATCCACTAAATTTTGAAAGGGAAGTTGCATTAAGATGTTTATATTTATTTAAAAAAAAAAAATTCTATAGCACCAAAGATATTTTAGACCGTGTGTTCAAATGTAACAAGGGAGAATATAAGGCTTAGTTGGAAGAAAGCAGCAGTAGAACATACACAAGGCCTTGTGGTGTTGCAAAGCTGAAACATTTTGTGGAAAGTGATGGATATCAGGGCCTTCCACCCCTTAATGTTGCATAATTGCAGTTTTTATTCTTGTTTTATTAGAGGTGTAATCTTAAAAATAAACATACATAAAAATACAATTTCTATTATTCATATGTACTTTCATAATGTAGATAAAACTACATATACTAGTTAAAGCTGAGGCGACTGCAGAAAATCAATTCATGGTGGATTTCCAGATTTTTAAATGCATTTTTCTTAAAAAAAAAAGCTCGTCACAAAATTAATGTCTATGAAAAATACAGTTTTAACATTCAAGCATTCCTTTTCCATTTTGACTGCACTTTATAATAGATAATGCTAAAGAAATAAATAAAACAACTGGTAATTTCAAATGGAACTATTAATGCATTTCATTTATAAAATATAAAAATACTCTATTTCAACATTTTCAGAACCCCCTTATTCCCCCTGCCTTCAAAGGACATACTGAAAAAAGCAAAATCGATTTTATGAAGTGTTCTGATCTTGACAGAATTGCACTGTTCTGCAGAAAAGGGCCTGACTCAATTTTTGTCTAAACCATCCTAGTTACAACATTGAACTTGCATCATCAGCCACAGATTATAAACTGTTTCTGAGGAATCTTTAGAAAAGATATAACAGATCTAATTTCAAGATTAAAGCAGATTCCTGCTGCCCAGAGACCATGCCAACTGTTTCATAAACAGTTACTGAATCTCTATAAGCCATTTAAATTAAAATCATGATAAAAGGTAGAATATAATTTTAACAAAGCAATTAAAAAACTATAATCCTAACAAGGACAAAGCTGACGAAACGCAAAAGTGACCTGTACAGGAAAGTACATGCAAATAGACACTCCCAGGTCGGTTTGGTAAAATGCCATGGGATTTTAGTATTATATTTGCATCATTAAGGTTACACAATTTTACATCTATTGTTTCCTAAATTTACTTCAGCTACTTTTCAGAGAAGAGCTGAACTGTTTGAAATTTGATGTGGAGAAGAAAGAAGAGGAAACAAGGGTTGATAACCCTTTCAGAAAAACAGACTACTTTGAAAGGAATCCTTTGCAAGGTCATCTCAATTTTGATTTCTGCAGCAAAACATATCATATGACAAAGACATATGTATGAACTTCTCTGAAAAGTCTTCTAAACCTCAGTAGAAAAGCCAAAATTGTTTTACTTTCCTAAACTGAACCAGCATCCACTATCCATTTGTGATACATTATGTTGGTTCTCTAACACAGCCCCTGTCCCTGCCTCAGAATTCTGCCTCACCATGACAGAACTCTGCTGATAACTTAAGGCAGGGAGATTCACACACTAATTATGCACTAATGTTTTAAAAAAAAATATCTTCTTTACATTTGATTTGACAATTATTTAACTGTACGCTATATTACTTACTATACTTACATTACTTATTAATTATTATAGTTTTACAGTTGATATCAAGTAGAGAATTCACAAATCTGGGCCCTGTATCATCATTTACTAGAAAAAGCATTGAAACCAAATACATCTTTTTAAAGTGATTTTATAATTTTAGTAGTAGCTAAGGGCTGGATCTCTAAAATATATTGAATCCTGTTTCAGAAGTCCTATGAATGGGGACTGAAAGGTGAAAAGCAGTTCTATGCATCAAGCTCAGCTTTGTAATTCAGCTGGTGGAGAGGACTAGTGTGGTTGAAGCACTCTTTCAGGTATGCTGTTCTACTTTTCACAGCAGTTAAAGGTAACATGGCAACCAGATCTAACACTAAAGCCTGCCTGTGTTTTTCTGGTGTACACCAAAAATCTCTGATTATTCCATTACATTTTCTCTGGCAGAAGCCAGTAATTGGCATACCTGCCATCTCTTAGTTTCTTTCTTGACAGAAACTGAGAAGAGCTTAACATGGAAGAGCATGGGTCCATACCACTGTATCCCTCTCTAGTGTTTTCTCTTCACCACATAACAGAACTCTACATATGGAGTAATGCATTTATACCATATAAAGGTTTGTGGAACACCTTATACTTTTATATAGGTCTCTGATTCACTCCTCTAGGGCTCAATACTTCTACAGAATGTATGTTGTTATTGCCTAGGTGAAGCACTTCAAATACTTTTAATTTCTCATTTTTCAATTAGCAAATATATGGAGTTACAGGCTAAGATGTGGATACACTGGAGTCAGATCTAATGTTGAAACACTGGTTTGGAAACAGTTATTTTCAGAAATAGACCCAAACATACTCTGAACTTCAGAAATGTCCCTTTTGTGTTGTTCAATCTTCTTTTTCTATCTGTTACTTTAAAACTTAAAAGGATAGGGGTACTGTGGTCATACCACTAGACTTGCCTATGTTAGCACAGTCCCATGAGATGAGCTTTCCAAAAAGTCTGTCTTTAGTGCCCTTTGAATTCATTAAGGGTTAAGAGCACTCATCTTTCTATCTCTGCCTGAGGTGTTAGCAAATGCATTGGCAATGATCACAGCTAATCAGCAATGTTCACTTTCATAGGTGTGCATCCCAGCCACCACACACCTATTTCATATTCTGAGCTGTACAGATGTAAAATGTATAGGTTTTGTCTTGCTGATTTTGTGCTCTGTTTTTCTGCTAGACTGCAGTTTTATTTTAACTGCTTCATAATTTATTAATACCACTTTTCTCTAATCCTCCTTCAGCAAACACAGCAGGGTAGCCTTCATTCAAGCAAAAGTCACAGTGGGCCAGGATTTCTGTTAAACTCTGCACCTACACAAAAATAAGCTTTTAAAAACTCAAGGTAGAATTAGATTTAGACTTGGGGGGTTGAGGCTCATTATTCAATACTTATTGAGGCAGAAGCATGATTTTAAACCAAAATGAACTCTGGGAATCTATTACCTTACTTCTGGTACAACTGTGGAAAGCTATTACACACCAGCCTATTATACTTCTTTGTTACACCACTCTACACTTACTGAAAGTCATGTATTTTTTGTGCAGACAAAAAGTCTTAAGCAGATGCATTGAAAAAGAACAGATGTGTTCACAGAACAAATTTTACATGCTCCATTTTCCACTATGTATGTTTGTTTGTTTATGGAAGTAGGAGGCATAATTCAGTCAACGGATGGTAAAGGACCTGACTATCCATACAAATCATATCTGTTTAAACATTGACTGGAAAGGACAATTAAGGGATTGTCTTGGGTCTGTTTCTGTGCCCAGAATTTCTATAACCTCCTTCAAAAATTAATAAGCTTTACACACACCAGTTACCTTTATGAGGTGAAACTTGCAGTTGGTCTTAGGAAGCTCACTCCTATACACCTTCTACTACTGAAGGGCAAGAGACAACCTTCCCTACAGGTGCTGCTTAGGGAAAGCTTTCACATAGAGAGATGAACCTAGATGAACCTATCCTACTGTTAATTAAGGCTCTTGTCACCCTCAAAATGAATACTTGAAAAAAAAACTTTTTTTAATCTGCACGAGAAGTCAATAACTAAACTCTAAATCTTTTGAGTGAAACTTCTGACCATTAAGATTTTTCGGAACTGTTTCACTAGAGCCTGGTATTTGTTCACAGGAAAAGAAAAGATACCTTGTTTTCTTTATTGTTAGTGGTTATGTCTTTTGTAGAGAAAGCATGCAACAAGAATATCTGCCCGAAACTCCGAAGAAAGACTTCCACTCTGACACTTATTGAGAAATTCTATCTTCTGCATTCATTTTAGAATATCATTAGTTTAAAAGATTAAGTTTAATTTAATATCCCTTATGGTTTCCTGCAGTCACGTAGTAATTCATTACCCTCTGCAATGTTTTGTGATTTATGCTATAAGGCACAATAGGCTGGATGAATCAAAGAGATAACAAGTAGATTTTCACTTATTCAATATTAATGAATAACTGGAACTCCTATTCATTGACATTCAAAACCAGATAAAGAACCATCAGGAAATCTGTAGTAAAGGACAACTGGCACCCAACTTCTGTCTTTAAATTAAAACTGGCAAAAAACTTTTCTGGATAACAGCAGAGTTGAATATTTATGAAGTGCAGTTTGTTTAATAACAATCTATATCAACAATATATTAAAACAATAATTATCAATATAATTATGTACTTATTTTAGTATTTTAATAACTAGAAACATCATTTACACAACACTGGCCAGTTTGCAGCTGATAAACTCTGCCTCAGTACAATGCTTCCTACAACTTCTATGCTGGCAGAGAAAAGCCAGCACAACTTTATTTCTTTTTCAAGCAACAGTTTAGAAGATACTCAAAAGGCCTCTCATCTTGGGTAAATCAGGAAATGGATAAGTAAAATATACACAAATTAAATATGATATCCAAATTCTTAGTTTGAGCATGCACATTTTGAAACCACAAGATCACAATGTATCTTTAGTAACTTCCTTCCACTCTCATTATTACTGATGTCAGCCTGGTCTCTCCTTAGCCCCGTAAATATTTGCATTTCTGCTAGCAAATATACATAAAATACCCTAGGGACTCTGTTCTCAGATTATTTCCTTTGTCTGCTTGACTCTATTCAAAGCCATTCTCAGTCTGCACAACAGACTGCTGCAGAAAGGTCTGTTCTGACTGTATTGGATACTTGCATCCTGCCAGTTGGAAAATGATCTGGCTGCATCTATACCTCTAAACGAGATCCAGAGAACATCCCTGAGCACTGCAAGTCATTTGTCAACACTTGCATTTTAAAGAATGGTCTTTAGACAAAATTTTCCCAATGTCACCACAGCCCAGGTTGTACTCCTAACAGGCAAGACAGAGACAGTCAATTTCACATTCAATTTCTTAGTATGAATACAGTCATATGGGCCAGAAACTTATACTTTATTCTCCTTAATTCCAGGAGGAATCCTTAAGTATATCTGGATATAACAAATGCCAGGCAGAGTGCATCTGAAGTTCTCTTATGACTTTCTTTTAACCTTATTAATATTTAATCATGTGGCTACTATAGAAACTCAATGGGACAAAAATATGAGAATCCACTGACCTGATAGTTTGGGCATGTGTTAAAAAAATGGGATTATATATTCCCTGCACAGCTGGGCAGGTTAGGGTTTTGAAAATATCATTTTTGAGTGTAAATTGTGCATGCTATCATTTGGCTCTTATTCCTGTCCTAGGTATTTCATACTGGGATATTTTTACTATGTCTGTGCAGAGGAGTACAAACAAAAGTAGATCAGGCTCAGTGTGCCAGGCTCACCAGGTATGAACCCAGCTCACAGAGCATTCATACCTGTTTGTATCAATTATTACACATCTCCCATTTTCTGTGAACCCATATTCTCAGGGAATGACTTGTGTCATGAACCATGTAAGAATAAGCGCATCTGACTCTGGGAAGCAGTTTTAGCAACACATCAAGGAGTTCACAAGTTAGGCTTTACAGCAATGAGTGTAATAAAGCAAATTCTCCACAGTTCTTTTAAGTACATCTATCAATTATTTGACTTTCTAAGATCTTGACTATACACAAATCTCAACATATGTAGATTTAAAGTGAAAATATTATAGAAACAGGAGTTTGTCAGCCCTTCTGTAAAACAGCAATTGTATCTCATACAGTTGAAATACGTAGTTGCTGATGTGAAATATTAAAGAAGTTGCTTCCAAAATTTTAGTCACAGAAAGGAGTGATCAATGAAAAACAAATATAACTAAGTGAAAAATAGATATTTGTGTGGTGACAGAAAGATATCTGTGTGGTGACAGAAAATTAGCTACATGGAAGTTACAAAAATATTTGTGAAATATTTTGTAAGCATGGTTATGATATGTGGCTATGAAAATTAAATTAACCATTTAAAAAAATGTGTTTTGAGTTAATCAGTTTACTCATTAGACCTTTTTAGTGTCCAATCTAACAAGCAAACAGTAACGCCACAAAAGATAGGTTTTATATAACCAAATATTTTCAATAATAAAAACTCATGTCAGAGTAGAAGTGCATCCATCTCTTCAAAATCAGTAGTTATTTTCAGTTCATTTTCTGGTTTTCCTTAAGAATCCCATCTTAACCTGCATTAGGAAAAGTGCTTCAAAAAAACTCACTGTGATAAAAATGAATGCATTTCATCAATCACTTCATATGCTCTTCTTTGAAAATTATTAATTTACTTTTAATGTCTTAATGTAATTTACCCTGTTCTATTTAAGTTGCCTCTCTGTTGCTTTGCAATACATAAATGCTTTACAAATATTCCATGCTGGACATATTTAGCAGTTTTCTTCATGTTTTTATTTCAAAACATTAGAAATTACCACTAGTCAGATACTTAAAGCTATTTCCACAATGAAGTTTGAAAAAGAATGGGAGAACATAGTTTAAAATACATTCTTTTTAGGCTGGGATTGTCTTGAACCTCTTGGAACAAAACATATTTGGCTTTTTTTTTCATCTAACTCACCATCAATGATAAAATGCAAGAGGGTGCTCTGAAATTTGTATTGTTGAAAAGTATTCTGAAAGGACTAAAAAGTCAGTAAGATTAGAATCTGGGAAGACAAAGCCATCTGTGTGGAGAGGCATCAGTGAATTACTAAAGGCTATTTGGGGTTAAAGATACAAGTAAACTTAATGATGACAATGAGGTAATAAAAAACACCCCTTTTCTACCTTTTGCAGTCTAATAAAGGTTTTTCAGAGAAATAACCATGTGGTAAATATTTTTACAAATCTAATTTTTTTTTAAACCTGATTTTTAAAAATTCAAATATCTGTTCTATGCCAATTTTCCAAAAATCACATATAATAGGTGAATTTTCTTTCACTCCCCAACGACTTCTGACTGGCCCAAGGAATCATCTCCCCTTTTACTTATACTTATCTACTGTTAATTGGTTTAATATTTTGAAGAAATTCTACATGAAGAAAATTGAAAATAAACATTTCACTCTAACCTGAATTAAAATACTTAATTTCAAACTGAAAGCAGTTGCTGTTCTATCACTTTACTTGGTTCTTATAGAATTATTGGGGGAGATTATGTTTCATAGGCGTGCTATCACCATCTCCCACTGACTATATAGTGCCCCAGAATTATAAGCATAATAAATCAACAGTGCACCATGGGAAATACAGTTTAGTCTGTAGTATGAGACTTTAAGGACCCTGAAATAAAATTCCCATGAGGCATGTCAACAGCTCTGGCAAACACAGACAATTTCCAAGCATATAAGTCTTAAAACATTTTTGTTCCAGGCAGTGTTACTCTGTTTTGACTGTTGCCTTAAATCTGGGTAAAAACATACATTGAAATACCATCGTTTAATACCACACACAAATCTGCTCTGTTTGAGTGACTCCAACACTTAGTTTTCCCTTCTTCTGTATACTGATACGACCATATCAGTTTACTAATCTGGAGCTGATATGCATTGTTTGCTTATCTTTTATTCAGTTTCATTTTTCTGCACATTTTCTTTCCCAGTTCAAACAAACTCTGCACCTATTTATAGATCGTTCCCCTTTTTCTTTCCCCTGTTTTTCCAAAATTCCCATTTACTGCCTTTTTTCCTCCTGGCATATCCACTACCTGATTCAAGTTGAAAAGCTGATTGATTGACATTCAGAATTTGAGATATTAAAAGTACTAGAATATGCCAGTATATTTCCAGAGGAGACACTAACAATGGGCATGTAGGCATCCAGATTTTTTTCTAAGAAGAGATGGCTTGATTCTTTGAACAACATTTTGATAATCTGCAGAATCAATCATTAACCTGTACAATGTGCTTTTGTATCCTTCAGATTTAATGAGTGTTGATCTTACAAATAATTAGAAAACTGTGAAGAGTATATGGAACTGTGAATTATTGGAGCTCATATGTTTTGAAAATTGAATGTGTTTATCATAAGAATGCTAATGGCTCTTAGTTGCTTCACAGTAAAGAAAGAGGCCTATGATATAATTAAACATAAGATTTCTGAAGTTTGTGCTAGATATGTTCCAGAACTCTTGTAGTTGTTTAAAAAATGACCCTTTGTTTAGACCTGAAATATACTTATCATCAAGACCATTTTTCTTTAAGAAATCTGAAATTTTGTATAGTGTTACATTACAAAATAAAATAAATGTCAGGTACTTTAAGCATCCAAATACTAAAATCCTGACAGCAGTCTCACTAAATGGCAACTTCTCAAGGATAATAAGCTTCTTGTCATATTCCTTGATGAAAGAGTATGAAAAATGTGCTGTTCAATAAATGAATATCTCAAGTCCTTTCACTTTTTTAATTTTAAAAAGTGCTGGTGTCAGAATCCATAAATCTACAGGAACATTTGGGGCAGCAACCATACACAGTGGTCCAAAAAATCTGTCTTGAAGTAGATGGGCATGTCTCTATTGGCATATAGAAAATATATTTATTCTTATAAGTGTAGAATTTTATCTTATGTCTTCATAACACCAAATGGAATAACACCTTAAGGAATATTAATTTTTTCACCTGTCATGAATATTTACTCATTTCCTGGAAGTCACAGTGACAAGATATGACTCCATAAATCATTACTTCCAATGGGCCTGTTTTTAGCTGCACTGCTGATAAACTATCCGAGGCAATTAGTATGAGAAGAACTAAGATGGTGGAAGAGACTGAGATAACCTTTTAAAGTCAACACATTTACTTAAATCCACTCTAGGACCTAAGCATTCTTAAAGTTTACTAATTCTAAAAAGCTTTCAAATGCTGCCTCAGCTTCTGATCCTTCACATGCATTCCCAGGATGCAACTTCTCAGCAAGCAATCCGATTACAAATTACATTCTGTAACTGAAATTCTTGATTTCAAAAGAGAAACAAAAGACTTCAGGGTTAGGTCTCAACTTTCTTCAAGGTTAATGACCCAGAAATTTTAGAATAAGAATCTCTTAGAGAAGAAAAATCATGTGGAGAAGAGCTCGATAGCAGAGCAAATGAACAACCTCTTAAAGAAAGATATGAGATACATAAAGCAAACTGACAAGAAAATAAAACAGAATCCAAACTGATCATCAAAGAAATTCCTACACTCCATTTGTTCAAGAAGTGTAGAATAAAACTGAGACTGTGTAAAATAAGACTGAGGTAGAAATAACAGTGGAAACCAAATCAAATAGCAAGTTTGTTCTCTTGCATTGAGAAAGGGAGTGCAAAAAAACTTAAAAGGGACAGAGGGAAAAAATCTAGATATGACTCAAAATTTTTTTTTTTTTTATTTCTTCCTCCTCACTTTCATCTATTGTGTTTCAGCTTGGAGCAAATTGTCAACTTTTTTTCCAGGAAGACTCAATCTTTCTTGAAGACTAAGATTTTTCAGTTGCTGCTGATTCATGTGATGACTAATGATCGGTTCAAAAACCCCATTCAGAAGTAAGTGGGATGTTGTAAAGATGTAGTGAAATACATCAGGATGAGGTACAAACATACTCAAGCATTCATTTGGCAAAATCAAAACTCAAAAGTTTTACAGACAGGTGTTCAACATACCAAATGTTTAAATGGAGTTACCAGTAAACATGACTTTTTGAGAAGCGATTTTACGGGATGGTTGATCAAAGAGAAGAAAGAAACTAAGCTCAAGAAAGAGTGATCATGGCCAAAGGAATGAGGAAGATATGTTCTCAGTAAAGAAGGACTTTTTATGCTTCTATATGGCCACTTGTTCTTCCAAGTGATGAATATGAATCTGAGGTTAAACATCATATAGGTGTATTTTGGAAACATCCATGTTCACAAGTGGAAAGGGAAGAGGTTGAAGCAACAGTTCATTTCTCTCTAAAGAGGAAAGAAAAAAGGACAAAAAATAATATTTTTGCTTGTTCATTGGGAAGGCAAGATATTTCGTGTCTGACATCCTTAGTGCTAGACTATTTTCATTATGGCTTACTGAGATTTAAAGTTCCATTTTTGGTGCAAGATGAAATTCGGATAAAACGAATTTTTTCCTCAGGAAAATAATTTTTATTGAGGAAATTTCCACTTTTTTTTCTTTACTAAATTTAGGGGTGCACATGTAGAAATGATGTCTGCTACATGTAATCGCATTATTCCTCTGCAAAAGTGGCACAAAAATGAATTATTGCTTGATGGTCAAGGGTTCTGCTAACTTACACTATTCTATTTACATTACACTTTTATTTACAATACCCTTACTAAAATTCCTCTATTTCTGGTGCTGTACCACCATGGACTTCCCCCCGACTTCAGTAATATTGTCAGTAGGAACCACTATCTTTGCAAGGGGCTTAGGGCACTCTATGGCTATGAGAAACTCCTGACCTGATTAAGGGCATTGCGAATGTAACTTGAATAAAAACAACAAAAAACTTAAATCAGACTACTGTGAAACAGTTTGAAAGATGGGAAAAAATAGAAGTTGCAAAATGTTTAATTTCCCCTAAGTATGGCCCAAGTGTAAGTACCAGAAAAATAAGCATTTTTATACTCTTTTTAGGACAGAATATTTAGGGGCATGCTGTCAAAAGTAATTTAACTAACAAGGGCCGATACGTGTCAAAGCACAAGTGTGTCCTTTGGGTCAGAAATGACACTTCATGCCTTTATGCTGAGGGGACATAGTGGGTGAGCTGGCAGGGAAACATCTGAGGGAGAGGGAGTGTGTTCCACATCATTTCATGGGATGGAAGTACAAGTGACCTATAAACACAGGAGTCAATGCCTCTGTGTCTTCTCCTGAAAACCACCCCCATGTACATGCTGTAGGAATGCGATGCAATGACTATACTATTTTAGTATAAAATTTATGGGTCAATAAATTTGTTCTGACTACTTCAGAGGAATACACAGAGATAAAATAACTGCTGTCACTTGGGCAATGCTGTGAAAGTTCACTCTTTCAGTAAAATACAGCGTGTGTGTGTAGGAGTGGGCTAGCTTTGCCTGTTTTGGGCTCAGAGATTTCAGCTCTGCATAAAATGGTTCCTGCAGAACTTGCCCACAAGTTGTTGCTATTTAAGGAGAGGCCCTTGGCACGCAAGTTGGAACAGCAGATCTTGCAACTGAATTTTAATTTTTGGTAGAATATTTAAAATTATTTTAAGCGAGATCAGGCAGGGTACAATTAAAGCAATCGCATTCCTTGCAGTGCCCGTCTGCAGTCAGTGCGACTGCTGTGCCAGTGTCTCTGCCAGCTGGTAATGGCGCTCCAGTATTCATGCTCACAGCCCAGCTCAGACGTGCTTCCTGCTTTGACATGATAACCACTCAGAAATGAAAAGCATGTCTGTCTCTTGCTCTCCTCTTTTATCTCTCTCTCATTTATCTCCATTTTAAGAGCCAATAATGAGATGAATTAAGTGGTGATGCCCTTTCATTTTTCCTCATTAGAGTTGCTGGCTATTTCAGCCTTACCCCTGCTGAAGAATTAATTCAGGGATGCAGCCATCTTGTAATTCCTCTTCATTAAACTGGAGGAAGTAAAAGTATGTAAAAATCACATTGTCCCTGTTGTGTCAGCAGTCTGGATGAAGAATTTAATGGTTACAGATGGGCTGTTTCTTATAAAAATACCTCATATGTGCAAAGGAAAATATAACTTTATAACATTGTATATACTTTGCTTTTGTTCATCTCTTAGGATGCTGTCTAAAATTTTAGGGTTTGTCCAGACTCTCTGTGACTGATGAAAACTTAGTAGTTTTCTCAATTTTCAAATCTGAAGAGGGGTTATACTTATTCACCACAAGGAAGAATGAGAAACTCAAATGTATCTCTACACTCTTCTCACATTTGAATTCCATTTCTGTCTCTGGCACTTTGTTTCCACAGACAGCACAAGAACAGCCATCTGACTCCCTCCTAGCTCTACTATGTTCTTGCTGACACTGTAGTTAGACACAAGTATTGAAGGTGGAGTATTTTCCTGCTACAAAGATAGTGTTTCATCAAAATAGATATTTTGGAAATAATGTCTGTTTGAAGAACATTTTTCTACAAGCCAGCTGAAAAATAACGTTTCAGTTTTTCAAAACAAGGTTTTTACATAGTAACCAGCAGTTTCATTCAATATTTCTTATATGAGTGGTTTGTAGTAAAAAGTTTTAAAATATTAAAAGTTAATATATATTATTATAAACAAATGGTGTCAAAACATATACATTTTTTACAGTTGTTCAGTTTTGATGTTCTAGAGTTTTCTATGGAAATTCCAGCCCACGTTCATTAATAAAAATAATTTAAAATAGCTGGAATAAAGGATTTTCTGAGAAAACTAAGACTTCACTACATTCTTATCACACTCGGAAGTAGCAGTCAAGTATCCCACTGCACTGGGAAAAAACACATTTGATTTTTAATATGAGTTTTAAACCACAGCATCTTATCATGATGCCAACTTGAAAAGAATATTCATGTTTGATATTCTTTCTCATACAAAATAATTTTGGTGTTGCTGTTCTAACACAAGGAGAAAGGAATAATTTCTGCAACTATGAATTCTTAAGTCTTTAAATAGATGTATAAAATGAAGAAAAATATATTAGAATCTAACATCTATCATAATTAACCCAGTTGAATGGCATTGAATTTATTTGTATTTAAAGTGTCTTTGTGGCTTCTCCTGTAGTTTTTTTGCAAACAAAAAAAAAGAGCAAAAGTTGGGGGAGAGATAAAATTAAAAGCAATAAAAGGTCCTTCCTCCCTCTGAACAGGTACTATGATCTTATTCACTGTATGAGTTCTAACAGGAACTAAAGTGCAGAACTGGCAGTGAGAACTGCTTTAGTTGTCTTCTCTTGCAATGCCAATTTGGCAGTGGAATTGTGGTCTCAGACTACCTTGGAGACATTTTCTTATCACAAGACTGCCTGTCTTCTTTGTTCCTCAATAACTACTGTCTGTGATAATAAGCAGAGACAACCATTCACAGCATAATAGATCATGGTACAAGTCTTTAGTATTCTATGCAGAGAACAGACTTTTCTGTTCATTAGTGTCACTTTGGGAGAAGACAACAAGACTCCCTTACTGTCATTACCAGGGAAAAAATGAGCAATGCTGCAGCCCTGAACCCAAAAGGATGCCAGAGATGCATGAAACTTATGCCACTAAACCCTGACATGTTCACCAAAATGTGTCAGTGACAGTGTCTAGAAATGAACGTAGGGGAAAAATCTACTTTTCTGAGAAATAGTGTTGTGGCTACATACCCTGACATTTTTAGGAGTTACTGCTGACCCTGTCCTCACCCTCCACAATGCCTAATAGAAGTCCCTCACTTTATTTTAAAATAATGTGTTTGCAAAATACTGTCCATTTTATTACCTCAGGTGTCATAAAGACTATCTTACCTTTCAGTATCTAACAGGAGCAAGAGAGATTAGAAAAGCAGTTCCATTGCAAAGGAAGAAAAATAGATCCAACCATTATTAATTTTCATTAATCTATACCCTTATTATAAATTATAGGACTGTTAAATACAGTGTGTCACTATAATCTGTTATTTTATACCAAACATTATTTGCATATTTTGATTTCTCATTTATAACCACCTATGTTCATTCTTCACCTTTATTTGAAGTGTAATTCATTTAAAAGTCTATAACATGGATAAGAATCTGGTTTGAAATATAGGCATACTTAAGCTATATAAATTTGGACTAAAAGCAGTAAAAAGAAACATCCAGCATTTTCTTCTTTGCTGCAGATTGAAGTGCTAGGGCTTGGACAACCAGCCGAAGCCAGAGTTGACCTATAGATGAATTCTGTATATTTTATAACTGAAAACCATTGTTCTAGTAGATATTGTACTAAGCTATAACTACCCACTTATGCTGATGTAAAAAGTGCTAAAGCATTGAAATGCTGAAGCCTGAACAACAGGCCCAGAGCTGAAGCTGCTAACTTAGTCTGGAATCATTAACAAAGTATGTAAGCTCACTAGTGAAAGATACGGCCTAGAATAAAAACAGTAGTGAGGGTGAAACGCTGAGAGAATGAATCCAAGTTCCCTTGTTTAGCCTTGTTCAAGGCTGGTAAATCCAAGTATCTGGTCTTGATAGAAACTCCCTTGGTTTCCCCCACCCTGAGCCATGGCCAGGCTTTGGGTGGAATCCAACAGGAGAATGAAACCAGAAATTTTCTGCTCAAAACAAAGGTGCCAGTTATTCTGACTTGTTGATCTCTGGTATATAAGGCTGGGCCCATTTGCAGCAACTTTGGTAGCCTCGCCTACAGGGTAGGATTTCCCCCTTGCCGGGACAGGCTCTGCAAACCCTCGCTGTAACCGGGGCTCCCCAGCCACTGCGGGGCTGGGTGATGGTAACGTGTGCAAGTGGTGATGGATCTTTCTTAATCACTATTCTCTCTATCACGTAGTAATGATTTGATGCATTATCCTATATTTTCCTGTTTGTTGCTTTAAGTGCACTATTCTGCTTTTTCTTACTGCATGTTTTCTGTATTACACTATTATATTATTTGGTTATCACCAGTAAAATATGCCTACATTTTTCACTCTGGTGTCTGGGTTTAATTGGTATCCTTAATCAGCAAAACACAGATGGACCCTGGAATCATGCAAATAATTCACATACCCTAGAGAAATAAGCATCATTCATTTTTCTCAAACTAAACTATTGGAAACAGCATTGCAAGGCAAGCAACATTGACAGCCATTTCATAAAGGGTTGGCTTTTTTAGGTTTCTTTTTTAGGGTGGTAAATCTAGGGACCAATATTATTCACTAACATTGGTCACAATCACAAAGATACATAGGTCCACAATTTTCTAAGTCTAAATTAACTAAACGGAAACTCTTTCTTTTCAAAGCTAAAATGCAGAAGCTGTTAAACCCAGGATGCATAAAGATTCCTCAGGCATCTGTGTTTCCACCAATAAAAACCAAAAAAACCTCACACAAACAAACAAACAAACCACTTAAACTTCACTAGTTATAATCAATGACAACTACATGAGTCCTGACAATGCTGGGTTCTAAAACAGTTAACTATATGAAACATTTCATTCCTTATGTTGCCTGCAGAACCACTTTCAACTCACATACTTCAAAATGAGGTTGGCACAAAACACAACAGAGGTGGGTAACATTATTATAATGCGTTACAGGTGATCAGACTTACTTATTCTGCCAGACTTGAGCAGAGGATATAACGGTGATTCATGGTGTGTATTACTGGCAAAGTTCTTCTCAAGTCCAGGTTTCTAGCCAACTTTAAGAGTGACTAAATCCTTACATTCTCAACTTACTTTGAGATCACTGATTCTACATCTGTCCTCTCCTACATAGATCCTGTCCTGTAACTCTCAAGCTGAAGTAATGTCAATTCTCTTGTCATCAGTTGAGATTAAGTTAATTTCAGTTAATGTAGGAGTCCATAGCAAGTTTTTCAGGTCTCTTACTATTTTGTAGCAACTCTATTTATAGGAAATAGGAAGAAAAAGATACCAACCAGGGATACTTCACCTCATTCAAAGTCAGGATCAAAAACAGATGAGACAAATTACTTTGCAAAGTCACCTATTCTCTTTGATTATAAAGGAAAGTGGGCTGACTATCTTAGATCAAGTTGACTTAAGTGAAAAAAGACTTCTGCTGGGTGTTGCAATGCTTCACTATAAAGCATTATCAGGCAGCACTGACAAATGTGTATGATCAAAGCAATTACAAGCTGCACTTCAGAACACTGGGCTGCACCAGTTCTGGCAACTATATGTCTGCTTCAGCTGCATTTAACATACACTGTTTCTGAACATCCTTGCAGAAACCTATCTGTGGGTGAAAGCCTTCACACATGTTCCCACAAGTTGCCTGCCCCTGTTAACAACACCTGTCATCACCTTCACAGTAGCAAGGAAATTGCACAGCAAAATACACGTGGAGGATATTTCACAGACATTTAAAGTTCTCGTTTAGATCTTCAGCTATTTCTGTGCTGTTAAACCTCCTTTCTGAAAGGTTTGCAATGCACTGGAGAGGTTTGCAAGTGCAAATGAATAAATAACTTCACCTTTCAATGCAGAATTCAGGCCCACCATCCAGAAAGTTTAGCCACTGGTGCTTTCTTATATCCTGTCAGAAAACATAGGACAGAGAGTATTCAGCCACAGGCAATAAAATCTTCTGAAAGGGATTTTATGTATGATAAAAAGATACCTCACATCCAGTTTAAAGTCATTACGATTTAATATTGGATATAATGTTTTGAGTGCAGTGCTTGCCAGGATGAGCAATCCATTAAAAGAACTAGCTTTGCAAATTAAAATTCCATTTTAAAGGCTGCCGGTTGCTGATGGAAGTCAAAAGTAAGTAAAAGAGTTGACTCACATGTTTGGCTGATTATAGCATGTTTATTTAATTTCTTGACCAGGTGCTGCGCTTATGTTTTCATCAGTCAGCTTTCTTCAGGCAAAGCACCTGCTTAGGAAATTAAATGAACAGAGAGCATCAGTAGCATAGGAGAGACAAGCCTGTGGCTGGTGCACCCACCCAGTGAAAATGCGACTTCCTGGCTGCTGAAGTATAATGGCCATTGATTCCTTTTTCTGTGCCCTTGTTCTCAGGATTTTACATTAATTGGGACCCTTGGCCCATAAGGGCTGACACTGACCAGAGATCAGATTCGTCTCGGGTATAAATGGAGTCCCCTGGAGCAGTCAGGGACTTTCCCCTTGGCGCAGAATACTGCCCAAGGAAACTCCTTGAGGTTCCCCCCTTGGGTTGGGATACTGCCCAAAAAAATTCCTTGAGGTTGACAGCCCTCACTTTTTAGGTAAGTGACCAAGCATTTTGGGTTGCTGTTAAACCCTAGGAGTTTGTGCCGTAATAGTTTTTCCTTCCACGGACATTCAGATCTGCTGTTTGTGAATGATTGTTGGAGTGCTAACTGACTGTATCAAAATAAATTTTATTTCAGTTATTACCTGTTTATTTTGAAAGCCTCTGCAGCAAAGTCTTTACTTCATTGACCTTTAACCAACATGAATCACAGAATCATCTAGGTTGGAAAGGACCCTGGAGATCATCTAGTCCAACCGTTCGCCTAGTACAGTTCCCACCTACAGCATATGCTTAAGCTCTAAAGCGACCCTACTCTTGAACACCTCCAGGGATGGGGACTCCACCACCTCCCTGGGCAGCCCATTCTAACGCCTAACAACCTGTTCTGTAAAGAAATGCTTCCTAATATCTAGTCTGAACTTTCCCTGGCGCAACTTGAGGCCATTACCTCTTGTCCTGTCGCTTTCTACTAGGCTAAAAAGGCTCATCCCCAGCTCTCTGCACCCTCCTTTCAGGTAGCTGTAGAGGACAATGAGGTCTCCCCTCAGCCTCTTCTTCTCCACACTAAACACCCCCAGTTCCCTCAGCCGCTCCTCGTATGACCTGTGCTCCAGACCCTGCACCAGCTTCGTTGCCCTTCTCTGGACACGCTCGAGTCATTCAATGTCCTTTTTGGAGTGAGGGGCCCAAAACTGAACACAGGAATCGAGGGGCGGCCTCACCAGTGCCGAGTACAGGGGTAAGATCCCTTCCCTGTCCCTGCTGGCCACGCTATTGCTGACACAAGCCAGGATGCCATTGGCCTTCTTGGCCCCCTGGGCATACTGCTGGCTCCTGTTCAGCCAGCTGTCAGTCAACACCTCCAGGTCCCTCTCTGACTGGCAGCTCTCCAGCCACTCCTCCCCAAGCCTGTAGCGCTGCTGGGGGTTGTTGTGGCCCAAGGGCAGCCCCCGGCATTTGGCCTTATTGAAACTCCTCCAGTTGGCCTCAGCCCATGGCTCCAGCCTGTCCAGGTCTCTCTGCAGAGCCTCCCTACCCTCGAGCAGATCAACACTCCCACCCAACTTGGTGTCATCTGCAAACTGACTGAGGGTGCACTCGATCCCCTCATCTAGATCATCAATAAAGAGGTTAAACAGGATTGGCACCAAAACCAAGCCCTGGGGAACACCACTCGTGACCGTCCGCCAACTGGATTTATCTCCGTTTACCACAGTTCTGAAGAAAATGTATTTAAATTATACAGGGTTCTTACTATTTTGCACATGGTTTTTGACACCACAATAAACCCCCCCCACAGCACAACCCTCCAGGCCAATTTAGGAGGTCATTTATTCAGGTTTCTTCTGGACAGATAGTAACAAATTTAAGGTCAAGTACCAGAAGTAGCAAACACTCTGGCAATGAGTAGGGGTAGAAAACAGCCATTGTCTGAAAAAAGAAGGCCCAGGTTTCTGAGGCCAGATCATACTAAACATTTCCCCTCCCATGCAGCACAGCCAATTTGCTTGATGAAGTGAAAATGAAGAAAGGGCACAACTCAGTAAACCCATAATTGATTTTTATTAGGAAAATGTGACAAGTAGAGTTTCCCTCCTTCATGTCCACAGAGGATAAACTATGTACCACTGTGGAAAGTCAATCTCAAGGATTAGCTTGAGTAAACTCTACTCCACACTGAGCCATAATTTCTGCCTGTCCGCCCCTTCTAAATCTGTTCAGAGCCAAGGTGACAGCCTGAACCATAATGCACTGTAAGGGCGCTTGAGGTGCCCTGAACAATTCTCCAGGCCTACCATCAGTTGGCACAGGAGAAAGCTTGCCAACATGATAATACTCTCCTCTTCTCCTAATCAGCGAATGGTGTCTAGGCTGCTTCATTCCCTGATACAACCTACATAATGTGAAGGTATGTCCATAGCCATTGAAAGCAGTGCAATTTAGGGTGCCCAAATTCTCATAAAGCACTGTGCAAAACTTTTGCAATATTTTTTAAAGATCAAAAGAAGTAGACACTGCATCAGGTACAAACGACAGGGTTTAGTTGCAGGGGGGCTTCTGGGGTGCCTTATGTGGGAGGTGTCCATGATCTGCCTGTGCTGGGCACAGCTGCTTCCAGCCAGAGGTGAACTGATGCAAACTGCCCACTACAACACAGAACGTCTGCAGGCGGGGAGCCCATGGCACTTCTGCTCAGGGAGTGATGAGCCATTGCAGAAGGAGCTTGTGACTTAGGCTGAGCATGAGGAAGGGGATGAAAATAAATGTTTGCTGTTTTGTTTGTGGTTTTGTGTGTTGGGTTGTTGGTTTGTTGGTTTGGTTTTGGTTTTTTGTTTTTTTTCTCAACACACAAATCAGTAATCAAAACTTTGTGTTAATTGGCAATTAAATTAAGATTCAATTAAGAAAATTTCTCCAAACTCAAGTCTGTTTTTTCCTGAGAGCCACCCAGAGTGTAATTACCTTAATCCCTGGGATTAATGTACGCAACTACTTAAGATCATACAGAAGTCAGCCAGCCTCTCTTCATAGTAGTTCTGGCACTTCTGAACAGGACAGGCAGTTAAACATGTTGAAAGGTGTTATTTCTTTTTGTCGACTGCATAAAGGAGTCTAGGTCAACTGCACATATCTGCTTTGTCAAAGTCAGAATTTAGCTGAGAACATTGCACCGCTTAAGAGAAATCCTATTTAAACATAAATATTTTCTTTGTTTGATTTTTGTCACTGCTAACAGTGGCTTTATTGTTTATTTCAGTCTTAAATTAGATCCAGAAACATAATATTTTTTAAAAGTTGTGTGTCATAGTTCATAATGCCAAGGTTGGATATCAAATTATATGGATTTAAACAGTTTGTAAAACAAGAAAAAAAAAAAAATGATAGAGTATCCCACAAAAAGTCTATCTAAAAATATTTCAGATAAAAAACTCTATAGTGTTTATGCAGTCCAAGAGCTGGATTTCTAAATTACCCATTAATCTAACTGGCCCTAGACATGACATAGGAATTAAAGCCATTTTGTAAAGTCCCCATTCTGTCTGGTTTTGACACAGTTAAAAGTATGCAGTGAACAGCTGCTATAAACACAACTATTCTTCTTACTAAAAAATACCAAGGAAGGAAACAACTTTTCAGATTGTTTTCTAAATCATAATTATTCAGCTTATGTTGACAAATTAAGAAGCAAGCAGAACCTAATCACATTCAAAGAGCATGTTTCCAAGATGCAAATGTCAAACACTTCCTTATGAAGTATTCTTCAGCTAGCAACTGCATATGTCAATTCACATATGTTTTGACTAGAATGTAATGGGAGGACTTTCAGCAGCCCTCTACACAATTTTTCCCCATTAGATGAATGATTCAGAAATATATTCATTTTCTTATGCCATTTATTGTACAGTCACTCAGTCTTTGGCACTCGTTGTTCAGTATAAGCATTATTAAAAGTAAACTACATTAATTATGTAAATGTAATTATCAGTCACCCTTGAAATGGCAAGAATTAAGTATTTTACCGAGATTCTGGAGAGGTAGGGCCCATTTATTTAAATTCATTGTTATATAGTTAACATAAACAAGATCAGACCTTAAAAGGAGTCTCTGGGTATTTTCCTGACCTAACTATTAATTCTAATTTAATAAAATTCTCAAGTCTATATAAAGTACTATTACTAGGATTTTAGTTTAATAAAGTATGCCAAGAGTTTTACCATTGCCTTTGTCAAGACAAGAGATGAAAACGTAAACCAAAGTAGGTGGGTGGATTATATGTATACTATTTCTGGATCCCAGTACCTTTTCAAAGTTTTTTTGTGAATCACCATGCACCATTTCAAGCAATAATTTAAAAAGGGACACAGATCCATAAACCAACAAACAAAACACTTATCATGATCTTAATAGCAAACAGACCTTCTACTTTAGCCTATGTATCATGTCCTCAAATGTCAAGTGGAATTCATTTCTCATTCACAACAGTAAGAATACTGAGACTGTGTAAAAAAATGCAAGGTAATCTACTTACATAGTAATTATAAATGTCTGAAACAACAGACTGTAACAATTCTCTTTGGAATTAAATCTTCACATATAAATGTACACAATATTTAGGCCAAAGCATATAATTCTCTTTGAATTCAATAGTCATGGTATTTGTACTGTCTGCTTGGGCATTGAGATGAAGGCAAACTTGAAATAGAAGTATATGATTAAAAGAGCCATCAATGCTTATAGTTTATGTTATATTCAGCAAAAAACAGCCAAAACACTTCACTCTTGCCAATAATTTCTATGAACTCCAAACATTCCTTATATGAGGACAACAGCAATCCACACATTCTGCAACATTCATAAGTTACTGCTATCAAAACAGTAAAGGTGTTAAAAGTATTGTATTCATTGAGGTAAGGGTAAGCAACTTGCATACACATTTTGCGTTGCCAAATCTATTTGAAAATCGTGACTACAACAGGAATGAAGGGCACAACACTCAAGATATGATATGTACACACAATATGAATATTTATTTGTAATTTCTCCAGGAACACAGCAGTAATCACAACTTTTAAATCTTTTGTAGTATATTACATTAATATTTACACAGTTCTCTGAAGTAGTACCATTAAGAAGTAGAGCACATGGCAAAATGCGGTCTTTCTGTTTAAGTCAAAAAGAAAAAAATACACCTAAAAAATACACCTGGCCTTCTGAGTATGTTACAGTGGGTTCTGGATATTACCACGTTTTTAACACATCATTACAGGGAAAGAGTAACACTCTTGATAATAAAAAAAGCTAAGAATTTAGAAATTTAGATGCCTAATACTAGGTGAGCTGAACCCAGCATAAGAGAAATACACAAATGTAAGACAGGGAACAACTGTCTAGACTTTACCATGAATTACTTAGGGTTACAGTAAATGACAACCTGATCATTAGTAAACAATATTTTATGGTTGCAACATCATCTATGAGACTTGACAGTAGTCTTCAACACATGTCATTCCTGAGCTAGAAAACTGGACAAGTTTACACAGTATTTAAGGAAAGATGTAAAACAAATGGAAATCAATGGCATGTAGCAACAAGAATGATCTTGAAAATTTTGCCTGTTAGGAAGGGCTTAAAGAGAGTTGCTTGATTTAGAAAAGACTGAAGGAAGATGTGATTATGATAGATAGATAGATAGATAGATAGATAGATAGATAGATAGATAGATAATGAACCTAAGCTCCAGGAGGAGAGATTCATTTTAGATGCTAGGAAAAAAAATTGTAAGTTAGGATGGTAAAATGCTAGAATATGTTGCCCAGAGAGCTTGTAGGCTCATTAGAAAGATTTCACAAATAGTTAAATACACAACTGTAAGGTATGATATAGCTGATCTTGCCTAAAGTAGATAACCTCTTGAAGCCCTTTTCATCCCAGTTTCTGTGGTTTTTGATAGTACCGTAGGCAAGTTTCACAACACTTTCATGAACACTTTTGTGAACACTTTCACAAGCTGGGTTCTTGACAATATTTTTATTTCAAGGAAAACATTGCACAAAAATGGTAAAATTCCTAAACTGTAGATCACCTGATTTCTGTCTGATCTTCTAGTTTATACTAGTAAATAAAATGAGTTAGGCACCTAATTTACAGACTCTGAGGACAAATGACATGTGTGATCAGCAAGAATTTGTACAGCTAAATTCTCTGATTTACCCAAACAAGGTCTCTGTACACATAAAAGATGATGGCTCTCAGGACCCCCTAAACATGTGCTTCTGTAGAAAACTCTAGCTAGTACTGGTCAGCACTGTCAGAGACATGACAGCAGTGGGTACAGAGAACAACAGGACAGTGCTCAAGCCACAGCATGGCCTTGGTTTGCATATTTGAGAAGCTTTAAGTCCATCTAGTTTAAGAGTTGAAACTTGGCAAATGTTCCAATTTACTGGAGATGCCCTCTTATCAGGAGGAAATCTCAAATGCTATAGTTGGTGTATCAAGTACAGAACCACAAAATGTCTCTGTAAGCTATATAATACAGCTTTGACCATATTACATTAGATGTTTTGATGAGAAATTGGCTAATCTTCAGCAGTTTAAAAGACTGGAGAAATGCAAAGGACTGTTTAAAGCTACATTTTCTCCCCATCAGGAAGTCTTTCCTGGCTGAAGTTGCAGCTTTCAGGGGCTGAACTGACATGTAGAGTTTCTAGATTTCATGATTCTATTTGTGCATCATGCATACAACACAGGGTGTTACAATAATAAAGGCTGTAGTGGCATCTGAAGTTTGTTTCAATTTATTCAAAGGATCCCGTCCCAATTTTTCCAAAGCTCATAAAAACCTTAAAAAAAAAAAATCCAAAATACACCTTTTTTTTTTTTTTTTTTTTTTACCTCAAAGCTACAACCCTGCGCAGTGAATGCCAGAGATAGTTTCTTCATACATTCAAATTATTCAGTTAGATGTTCACTGCTACATTCATTTCTGTCTTTAAAATACTCCAAGGTTTCGGTGACTCAATATTTCTAATAATTTTAAAGTAATTTTCTTTACTGAGTACAAGAAGTGTCAAAATTTTAGTAATAAAAAAAAAAATTTAAAATTATATGTTGAAAGTGAATACAAATATGTTTAAAGAAGCTGGAAATTAAAACCCACCTGTTACTGTAAAAGTTGAAATCAACTACATTTTCGTGAAGTTAAAGCAAAATTTTAAGGATTATATACTTGTTTTCATTCAACATTCTCTCTTCTGTTTTCATCAGTAAAACCTTTTTGTTATTGTTTGTCACTGAAAGGCCCTTTCCAACAGGCTGTAATAATTCTATTAGTATTGGGGAAAAAGTTTATGACTGAAGAAACACTGAGAAGATCTGATAATGCAGTAACTAGAGTTAGCAAACAATAGATTCGGTTTATCAGTCACAGTACTGTTTTCATAATCGTAGCTTAGGAGACTTCATTCTGTTATACGTTTTTAAATTGAAGTGTGATTCATTAGTGGCTGAAACAGCATGCTGACCTAATTAAAAAAAAAAAAAAAAAAAATAATTACTCCATCCAGCTCTGCTTAAGGAAAATCCTTTCATTTCCAAATAATGTTGTGCTGTTGTTGGTCTCCAAATTCTTTCATTTTTGCTAAGGAATATCTTTTCAATTAAAGACTGCTAAAGCCATTGATTTATCCTTTGTGATGAATCTAGGCCACCAGGTACAACTGCAACATAAGTTTTGTTTATTTTTTAAAATAAATAGATCTGAGCTAAGACAGCAAGTTCCTGATGTCATAGAACTATCAATTGTTATTTGCTTTCCTGAACAGGCATATATGACCTAGAAAAATAGTATCAACAGAAAAGCTGTAAAATGTTTTGCTACAGGCCTCAGAAGAAATTTTGGGGTTAGTTTTTGCATGAAAATCAAATTAAGGTGAATGTTGTAGACAGAGATTAATGGAATCATAGTGGATTTGCAAATGCTCTATTTGGTGGGCAAAACTGAACCCAGATTTACAAAGATGTTTGGCCATGTCCCACTGATTCACCAGGAGGAGGGGCCTGACATCACTGGGAAAAAAAAAAAAAAAAAAGTAGTCTGTCATTAAAATAAGGCTCTAGTTGTGCATGGAGTTCCTTAAGACCCAACAAATTCCTGAGAAGTCTCAGTGTACAAAAAGCAACTGACAATGTTTGATTACCTGGCTATGTTAGAGAAGGTATCCAAGCTACGTGGTTACAGCTGGACCTCAGACCACTCATCAGGAGGACATTTTTGGTGTTTAGAAGCTCTAGAGTCTTCCAGACTAACTGATTTCACCCAGAAGCATAATTTGGTTGAAAGTAAGTGTCTTTCAAACAGCTGTTAGCTGTATTGACATCATCAGTCTACATCTGACAAAATAGAGAATAAAAAACTTTGCTCCATATTTACAGGAATATATACTAAATTAGCTGCTAGAATTTGTATTTTTCAAGGAGTTAACAAAGAAGGAAACCCTATTGTATTAAATCTGTGAATACAAAGGAAGGCAGATTAATACAAACTCTTCAACTGGTTAAAGGTTTGATAAACTGTAAAATGAAAGATTTGACATGAAAGACTTAAGAAAGAAAATGTTGAATTTCCTGGTACTTTTGGAAATTAAAGTATAACAGTTCTTTTTTATTGAAAGTGTCCCAACACAGGAGAGATATCCAGGTATCTATGGAAAAAATTCGAGGGTTTGGGCATTAAGGAGTAAGGTGATGAGCATCTTTCACTCTTCCAAGCATACATTCATTTCTGTTTGGCAACTTGCTTAACAAAGTGTAAGCAAAAAATTCAGCAAAGGAAGGTCAGCAGAAAGCTCACTTGGAAACTCAGCACTTTGTAGAAACAAACCTTAAGGCTTTTTGCCATTAACCTGTTTCTGGGACCACAGAAAAATGTTTGGTTTAGTTTTCAACAGGGAGTATTAAACCGAAATAAATAGAAGCATAAAAGTTCTTTAAATCAGTTTAATGTTATAATTGGGAATTTGAATGTCAGAAGATAAATGTGTAATAATTCAGAGTGGAAGAATCAGTGAAAGAAAGAGCGTATAGTGAACCATAGTATGTGCAAATAGGAAACAATTCATCGGTTCAAGAAGAGAAGTAAATTAGTGTTCCAATTATTATGTTTGTAGAATTCCTTAATGAGTAGTTCTTCTCACTGTTAGACAGCCAAAATAATTCAGTTTTTCAGAGCAAGTTTTCCAAGTAACTTGGGTGAATTTAACCATACAACTCAATAAGGCTGATGGAAGCCTTATAACAGATCTCTGTTCACCAATATGATAGTTTTTAAAGGTGTTTAGACCCTGTCTTCAGAGTGATTAGACTCCAATGTAAGGCAGACAACCTATTGTTGGCAAACATTTGCACATGACAGAGAGTGGTGATTTATTTCTCCAAGTGTTGTTTCTCAGCTTCAATGAAAGGAAAAGTCCATCTTATTTGGATAATAAATGTCTCTTTTTGTATTATACTCCCAGCTTTACCAAAAATTTTTAAAAGTGAATGACCCTTTTTATAAACACACCTTGTGTTACTTAGGTAAAGAACTTCAGAAGTTTGGAACTTCCAAAGAAATATTCAGCATGTCAGCAGTGATGGCAAAACTGTTATGAGGAGTTTTTTTAATGCAAAAAAAATCGAATACTTCTCCCACAGACTCACAACTCCAAGAGTGATTTATTTTTCAGTATAAAACCACTTTAGCTGTAAAATGCTTTGTTCCCCTTTAAAACATTTTTAAGATCTTTACCATCAGGAAAGATTATATCTGCCCTGCTAAAAAAAAACCCACAGAAGGAGTCAAATTTGTTTTAGAGAAAACAAAAGCACACCAGAACTCCTAAAGCTTAGAAGAAATAGGATTATGTGTTTCCAATATATTTTCAATATATAAAGCACAGAGATATAAAGCAACCAACTTCATAAAGTCCTCATTCTTCAGCAGCGTATGAAGTCTTGAAAATAAAGGGGATGTCATCACTTTCTATTGTTGCACATTACGGTCATCCTTCTTATCCTCTTTCATTAAAGTGATTCTAAGCTTGTCTCCCAGGTCATATCAACAACATTGTTCAGATAAGAAAGAGAGAAGAAAGTAACATACATCCTAGGACAGCTCAGAAGTAAACAGCCAGGAAAAAAACAAAACAAAACAAAACAACCAAACAAAACACCAAAACTTAAATAATGCAATAGTAAAGCCAACAAGCAAAACACAGATATTCATGTAACTGGCTGTCCTATTTTTAACATGACCTTGCTTATATCTGCACTGAATTTTTGTACTTGCAAAAACAAGCCTCGGAGCAAGCTGCACTTTAGGGTCTCTATGTCCATCCTGAACACATCCCTCAAGTAATGGATTTTGCCGGCTTTCTTCACTTCTTCCTATGTGGTCCATGTTGTTGTCCCTCTGAGGGGCACCTGTAAATCTGCTTTCTCCCTGAGAACATGTCCAAAACCAGCACTTTCCAAACAGGCTTGTCAAAAATGATATATCACACAGAGCTAAAGGAAGCTGCAACATACACATTTCCCTTCCTCACACCTTACTACTCTTTGACAGTTTTTGGCAGTCACATCCAGCTCAGTTGAACCTGGTTTTGCTGGAAGAGACAGGTTGTGCTGTGTTGCTTTCTATAAGTGTATGTCTCCCTCTAATAGAGAGCTCATAATCCATTTACTCCTAACCATTCCTGCATATCTAGCATTCGTTAGCATATATATACTGGCAGAATCTAGTATAGCTTAAAAATATAATTTAATTTTTTTTTTTCTTTTTACAGCTAGCTTTGGAAGTATAAATTTTGATAGGGTATTGAGACTACACAAGGATTATACCCTAATGTAAACATAGGTCTTTATTTCTTCCCATAAAACCATTGACAATTTTTTGACACCACCATTATGGTCCATTCATCCCTTCTCCCTCTATTCTCTCTCTCTTGTGCAAATACACACACACATAGAGCCTGGTTTGAATTAACTCAATGCATTGAGGAAAGAAAACGGTAAACAGAGGAGAGAGCACATGTAACAGAACACACATAACTCTTCAGTAATGGATGTTTACAACAACCCAAGGATGACAGCTTTACCAACAATATAAAATGTTCAGACTCTAAGCTAATGCTTTATTGTCTAATGTAATATATTTGAATTATAAAATTGCTGAAGTGTTTTCAGCAATGATTTTCAGAGGGACTGAGATTCATGTTTATAACCAGTAGTATTACAGGGCACTCCTGACTGAATGGAATAAGGTGATAGCATGTGTCTTGTACCCACCAAACTATTTATCTTTCACTGTGCTTTTCTAACTACAAAGCAATGGAATAAGTGAGAGGCATAATTATTCCTATCATTGGGAAAAGCAGAAAAGATGAGGGGTAGAGTAGGCACAAATCAATACTTCCACAGGCAAACAATTGCTGTAGAGGTGCACATCGTATTAATGAAGAGTGAATATTGATTTAGTTAATAGCAGTGTTCCAGTAAACTTTCATAAGCATCAGTGACCCTGGTGTGTGAACTCTTCCATGAAGGCAGATCCCATTATCTGTATGAATTCCTGTTCATTTATAGAGGGCTTCTTCCATGAAAAGTAGTTTAAAGGATGAAGGATGACTAACAGCAGAGGAGTTTTGAATAGTTATCATGTAAACTGTTATCAGGCCATTAAGCTTTACTTCTTCCCACATTTCCTAGGAATCTATAAATCTCAACCTATTCCAAGTCTAGTCCTGAACTTGCAAAGATATACAGGTAAACTGACTATATTTGAGATATTTCCCTGAAAAATCTTTGGAAGCTGGTTGCTTTTTTGTTTGCATGCTCATAGTTCATAACTTTGAGTGCAACTTCACTCTTTCAAGACAGCTTGTATTCTATTTCACACATCATTTAAATTCATGAAAAAAATAAATTAGACTAGAAATAGTGAAGGGTTTGGTTTTGTTTGGTTTTGTTTTTTTTCCCTCTAGAACAAAACTGACAAGTAAGAGTCTCTTAAACATTTCTGCAAGTATACTGAGAGAGAATATAGAGTATTCATATGTTTACAAATATTGGTAAAATACAGTTGTTGTTTCACTGTTAAAATATAGCTCATATTGTCCATGAAGTCTTTTAAATAAAACTAGTTGTATGCAAGTGTCCTAAATATAGATTTCAACTATAGTCCAACTATACTTTCATGAAGGCCTGTTACACTTCTAATTTTTAACACTTAGGGAAAAAAGAAAAAAAAAAATCATTCTTTTGACTTGAGCTAATATAAAGTTTTTTACAGTATAAATGAGTAAGTACATTTATTGTTCGTGATCTTTTAAAAATCTTACTGTAGTATCAATGCCACTCTTTCTTTCAAGTGATCACTTCTAATCAGAAAAGGGTATGCCTTTGCTTCTATTCAAGCAGGGCAGGTGCACTGAAGATTCATTTTCCCCTACCTGTCTGTCAACAAAGTGTCTACCAATACAATAATGTTGCTTTTAATTAGCTTACATGGAATTATTTTAGCTTTTATCTAGTAAAAATGATTGGATTCAGCATATTAATTAGACAGAGGACCAAAGGGTGACTTGAGACCCAGGTCTGGACTAGTAGCAACCAGGATACGGCAAGGTATCTATATCCAGTGTCACTAGGCAACTCCAATTAGATAAGGAATCGGTGCTCCTTGCATCTACAGTCCAGAGGGGTAGATCACTCTCTGGGTACTATTTATTAAGTCGATATACATTGGCTCAGCTGATAATAATATTTCAGAACTGTAACTCCCTCCTGTGAATCTTAAAATCTGTTGAATGTGCATGATCTAGTCCTGCTTCCTGCATGGTCACTTGTGGATAATTAAAAGGCCAAACCACAGCTACTACTCCCCCTGTTTCAGCTGAGATCAGCACAAGACTTGTCAGGTTCACACTCTGAGACACAGAGAAATTCCCCTGAAGCAGAGAGTTGTCAGCAGGGTCACAGCACTTTTCTTCTCCCAGGAAGCCAGGAATCTCCCTCCATTATGTTACAGGGATACTGAAGGGAAACTTGGAGGGGAAGTGGTGCTCCACTGAAAGCATGGCTGGGTATGTAGGAAGAGTGAGTCTTACCCTCCTTTCAAATCTGGATAAACCATGGATCCCTCTGTAATTCATCTGAGAGTGACAGATATCTCCAACCACCCCCCTCCCAAGCTGAGTGCACTTAAGCTGTGATTTGGTGTCTAAAAGATGGCTATCTTTGTTCACTAACTCCAGGGGAGTTTTGGCAGAGTCAGGTCCTCATTTATTGCCTTCGGCTAGGTAGGATAAATTTAGACCTTCTGGCTAGAAGACAGTCAGAGATAATACAGGGCAATTATGTCTTCTTATTTCTCCCCCCCAAAACCCACTAGAATTTTATCTTGGAGATGCCCGTTAGCATATTTTGATGGAGACTAAGTTTCTGACAGACACCTGTCTAGTTTTGAGACAACTTTCTCATCTTCGTAGTTCAATGAAAGCTAAGTAGGCTGCCACAGAATAGGTTGACAGTCTCTTGACAAAATATATTTTCCTATAAGCCTCAGAAGACATTTCTGGTAATTCTTCCTAGATAATTTCAGTTCTACAGAAAATAAATATTTTTCATCATAAAAAATCATAATTATTTTCACTTTTTGTTCTGTCCCAGGAAAAATCCTCCAATAAAACATGTGATCACTATTTCTTTTTAAAAATTAAGTCATTTTACTCATAAGGTTTCTTTACAATACCAGAATATCTACATATATATATCTACTCTGACTTCAAATATGGAATTTCTACGATTCTTTTTCAGACTAGGCTATGGTTTAACAGAGCTTATCCAGATGATGGATACTAGTCCATATATAAATAGAGGAAAGTAGCTATTAAACTGTTCTTTGCAGAGTAGCCCAAAGCTGTTAGTTAAAAACAACATTTTGGAAGGTTTCTGATGCTGTGAAGTGTTGGAAAAAAGTTTTAATGATAAACAGTTACACATAAAGACAGCAAGAGAAAAACATCTAAAAATTTTCAGACATGCCCTAGATGAGATACAGTTTTGTGTTTGAAGATTTAGAAAGAATATATTGTACTTCTAATGTAGCATGAAGCTGGTTTTATTTTTCCTTCAGAATAGATATTCAGGGGTGAGTCTATTAATACATAGCCAAACTCAGTCTTCCTGTTTGTAACTATGTAATTGTACCAGCAATAAGTTTATCCATTTTTGGTGAAGCAAATTAGACAAGGAGGGAAACTGAGGAGATTTTTCTTTACTTTTGAATTGTTCTGTAATTAACAGCTTGATAACTGTGAACATCCCTGACCTTTTTACTTTTCATGAAATAAGTTTATTTCACATTTAACTTTCATAATCTCATGAAGTTTAACAAGGCCAAATGCAAGGTCCCACACATGTGTCAAGGCAGTCCCAAGCACAAATATAGTCTGGGCAGTGAGTGGATTGAAAGCAACAGATTGAAAGATTGAGGAGGCCACGAGGATGATCAGGGGGCTGGAGCACCTCCCTTATGAGGACAGGCTGAGAGACTTGGGATTGTTCAGCCTGGAGAAGAGGGACACCTTATAGTAGACTTCTAGTACTTAAAGGGGACCTACAGGAAAGATGAGGAGGGACTCTTTAACAGGGAGTGGAGTGATAGGATGAAGAGCAACAGTTTTAAATTGAAAGAAAGTAGATTTAGATGAGATATAAAGAAGAAATTCTTTCCTGTGAGGGTGGTGAGACACTGGAACATGTTGCCCAGAGAAGTGGAGGATGCCTCCCCCCTGGCAGTGTTCAAGGCCAGGCTGGACGGGGCTTTGAGCGACCTGATCTAGTGGAAGGTGTCACTGCCCATGGCAGGGGGTTGGAACTAGATTATCTTTAAGGTCCCTTCCAAAACAAACCATTCTATGATTCTAATTAAGAAAATATTATCCAATTCACTGGTTTTACAGATAGTAGATAAATATTCACCTGACTAATTTCATGTTATTTAGAAGATAAAATTTTATATCAAGCAAGTACAGATGTGCTATTTTTAAATTACTTTGATATATTTCTGGAAATCTAAGTACTATCATCACAAAATGATTATAATCTCCAGCCAAAACACATCTCTGCATAGAGTATCTTGCTTTGTTGTCATTTAGAGAAATATGTGCATTAGTGCATGTGACTCTCTTTAAACATTTTAAAGAATATTATTATTAATAGATTTTATTAAAGAAAACGGGAAAAGGGATATGACAAGTATCCTGCAGACTACCCTCTTTCTGGAAGAAAGAAAATAAATCCTAAAAGAATTGTCATTTCATATAATGATTTAGCAAGTCTATTGGGCTGTCAGTGAGATATATTATTTAAGATACTGAAGAAAATTATTAAACTTATCAAACCCGAGAAGGCACAAATCCTTCTAACAACATTGTACTAACTAAGCTAATTAAATAACCAAAATTTTTGCCAGGCTTGGAATACTCTACTCCTCAAGTCACTCGTAAAATTTGTTCTCTCTGCTTGTAAAAACACTATTTAAAAGGTCTAAAGGAGCTCCAGCAGGAAAAACAATGGACAAAGCAGATAGCACAAGGGAGACTCTGCAAGACTAGAACTAAAAAATAATTTCCTCTGTCATCAGTACAGAATGAGGACTAGAAAGAAGATTCTGCAGGCATTAAAATGTATTTCCACCCTTTTATATGACACTTCTGAGCTTCCCGTCTATACCTTGCTACAGTAGTACTAATGGGAAATAGAAGTAGCTTCAGCACCACAGTCCAGCACAATATATGAAGTCTTTGTGTCAGACAGAGAGGGAAGTTGATCATATCTTTCTCAAGAACATGTATACTTGTGCATTTAGTAAACTCATGAATTTGCATTATGTATCTGATGTTCAGTGACCAAATTACTGTAGTCTTCTGAACTGTATAATGTTTAGGAACGACTGAAGAAGCTTTATATGTATTTTTAATAATTCACCATACTCACTACCCGTAAGTCAGACAGGAATAAAAGCATACCTTACTGAACACTAAACACAGTACACGCTTCTGTCTTCCAATAGTTGATACTCAGAAAACATGACAGAAAGGCAAAAAAAGTATAGTACACAAACAGTGCAATGTCTACAACCACTGTTAGCTCCTTGCCTATAAATACCTGAGAAAGTATCCAGGGCCAGGACGAAGAAGTAGAGTTGTCATAAACAGACAATAAGAATGTAGAAAAATCTGTTCTATAACATCAGATGTCTCTACTTCAGCTGTTTCTGTTCCCTGTTCCTCCCAGACGGGGTTTCTCTCAAAGCTGCATGTGGGTGTCCTCTAATAACTCTATTGTGAATAGAATGGAAATGACCCCAGGTCTATCCTTTTCTTCAACCTTTAGCATACTAGACTCCATTTAACTTACTTTTGCTTATTTTCCGTATATTTCCTTGTCACATGAATCACACCTGAATACGGTACCTCATGAATTATGATTAGAGCTATCATTACAAGCATGACTGAACACTTGCTGCCAAGTAGGCTTGCCTAGACTTGTAAATTCTTTTTACAGAGAGGAGAGGAAAAAAACCAAACCCAGGACTACTTAGAATTTAGGAAACAAGCCTGATTCTACTGTATGTTTTTAGTTAACATGGCCCTCCTTTTTACGTGTGACTTTTCAAAAAGTGAGCCTGGCTCTAAACAGATTATTATAGACGGATTTCTTGAAGAACAATTCTTCATTCACTTTATCCATTCTTCATAATTTTCAGGAAAATAAAAAAAAGTATTATGTGTACTGGATGTCCTTTCTCCCTGTGCTTAGAGACACCTTCGTAAAACTCCAGCAGGTCAGTGTGGTGGGATTTCCCTTTCCAGAAGCTATGCTGAGCAACCATTTCTAGTAGACTCCCCTTATTCTCTTCTGCACTATGGATGCTACCATGTTACCAGGGAAGGAATTTGAATTTGCAAATAGTTTCACTGGGAAAAAAAGACTGGATGAAAGTTAATTGGGATCACTCATGCTCAACAAATTTTATTTACAAATATGCAAAGCTGGTCAGTTTAAGCTGCAATGGAAATTGTTTATGAAAGACAGTGGCAATTAGAGATACCGGACTAGTCCAAAAAGAGGATTTCCCTATTTTTTTCCAACAACCATGTTTCAATCACATCTAACAAAATGAGACACATGGTCACAGAGGTTACCATAACCCCTTAGTCCTGTTTAAAATCCTGTTTAAAATGAGAACTAACAATATAACCCTACGGAAAAATAAACTGGATGGGAATATTCCATTATAACACTTTGCTGGAGACCTTCATTTATAGTTATACCGAGGACAACTGACCTTGAAGAAGCTTTATTATTAAGAAAACTGTGACTGCTATCTCTTCAAAAATATTGTGACAGCATTAACTTATTGTTCTAATTCTTAGAGATGAACTAACAGAAAAATTTAAAAACCCAAACAAAACAAACAAAAAAAAAGAAAACCAAGAAAATTATTCAGATAAATTTATCTATCTACAATTGCTAACTAAGTGCAATAAAACTAATTTCTTTCTCTTACCCTCCTTGATATGTCTCCTTTTTCAACAATTATCTGATTTTGACATCCAAAACTGTAATTTTCAGCACTGCTGTGAGAATGTGATGGGAGAGGCAGCTGAAAACAGGATCATCTGAGTTTGATTTTGCCAGCACAGTGAAGAAGAGGATGTGAGATTATAAATCTGCATCAGGAAAGCTGTGAGAATCATTTGACATGAGGAAGACCGAAGTATAATTTCCTGCCTTTACTTTTTCCCTCTCTTTTGTGTACCTCCATATTGTTGTCTTTAAGAAAAAAGACTTCAAGAACAGCAACAGTAATGCACTCAGTCCATTTCAACTTTTTCTGTTTCACAGAAAGGGAAAAGAAAGGCTCTGTCTACAATAACAGCTCAAAGACTGTCGTAACAGGTTTCCCTGATAAAAAATATTGCCATGTAAAGAATCAGTACAGCTAAACCAATGAGAATTAAGAAAGCTGTTGAAAGGACAGCCTTATTTTGCACTCTACAATTCAAAGCAGATTTAAATATGGAACTAAACATAATTTGCAAAGGGAATAAGTAGAGGAAATTGGATCTGCTGAGTTAAACTAGTTACCACAACCTAGGTTAACTGTTTAATGACAAATTTAGCAAGAGACATACTAACTTTACATACATAACTTTAATATTCTCTGTCTACTCCATTGACAGTACTGTAATAAAGTCCATTTCAGCTAGCATCTGTAGGCATTATAACTTATAGATTCATCACCATCTTTCAGTACTTACCAGAAAGAATGCTGTGGCTGGAACCCACAAAAATGATTAACATTGCTTATCTGGAATTTCCAGTGGAACGAACTCACCTCTAGCAACCATCTGAAAAACGCAGTTCAGCATCACCTGATCTAAAGCTACCTAAGCAGTCTATAAATCTTGCTTATTCTTGGCTGCATCCTGAGGAACACTGTCTGGGATTTTACAGCCTTGCTTTCCTCTTCAAGTTCAAACATAGTGCTATGCCTAATGGACATTATTTCTGGAACAGCTACTTTCACATAACACCTTTTCATCAGTTTCTTTCAGATAAGCCCCATATAGCTCAAATTTACACTCATCAATGCTTGTAGACCATTAAGATCTTTGGTCATTAACTTGTTGCCTCCAGAGATCCTATTGAACTGTTTTTCAAGTGCTGGAACTTACCCTCCAGGCCTGTAAAATTAGAAACCCCTACTGAGGATACAACACTGTCAGACAGTGAAGGTTTCAGCTGTTTAACTTACTGCTTCAGCAGACAGTGTTCGCCACCAGGCATTCTGATTAGGTCAAGTAAGCAAAAAATCACAACAAAATAATCCGACTCTCAAGAATGAACCTTTTTTTTTTTTCAGAGAAGCTGTATCCAAATGTTCAGTCTGAGCACTATGATAATAGGGTCCCTCAGTTCTTTTTGGCTGGTACTTGCCCATTTCATAATGAATACTTTTTAGCATGAAAGGATTTGTGGGAAAAATAAATATCTTCTACTGGGACAATGAACACAGTGGGAAATCAAAAAGCAAGCTTTAGGACTCAAGAGTACCTCAGAGTTCATTAGATCTGAAAAGTGGCAAAACCAGGGTAACTAGGAGATAGACACATCTTCTCTGAGTAAAATGAAATTATGTTAATCAGTTAGATAACTTGAGAGAAAAGTTTAGTTAGCATCCAGTGAGCAAAAACAGAAAGGTGAGAAGCTGTTATCTCATGTAGACTAGGGGCAGAAAAAGGGTTTTAACATCAGTATTAGAGGAACAGGTTAGCTGGAAGACTATATAGCCATTAAACCAATGTCTTTATTGAACCCTTTATTTTTAGTTGCAAGCAGAGTTATGAACTGCAGTCTTCAGGTCTGCAGGTTCATCTTTTGAAGTACTCTATAGGACTCCTTAGAGGGTCAGGACTGAGTAGTCAGAAGCAGAGTGAAAAACATTCTCCTACTGTTAAGTGGCTGTTTCTATCCTTTACAAATTGCCAAAGTTAGCTCATTCTAGCACACGGCAATCATTTAATTGCACCCACATCACATTCACAAAGGCATATGGTCCATCAAAGGAAGTACACCACAGATTGGACTGAACATGCGTAGGACCTATAGATTTTAATGATTTTGTTTTGCAGATTATTATTTGTAGTAACTGTGGACACTATTGGCATTCCTCTGGCACAGTCTAGTTCCATTTGACTTTTGTTGATATTTGTGAGTTTATTTCTGAATATATGATTGGTAAGACAGGGGATGTTTTAAAAATTATGAAAGCAGTCATTATCTGGATCTATGTAAGGCAGAATACGCAAATAGTGTTTTCAGTTTTTTACTGAATTGTTCTGTAGATCTGAGTCTGAAGTGGGATGTTGTTCCTAAGAATACATAGTTAACAGTGGTTTCGTGCAGTTACATAGATAAAACTTGCTTTGGAAAACAAATACCTTGTACCTAATACATATTTTAGAGTCAAATTAGCAGATATTACTTTGGAATTATAAATTATTTACTCACAGTAATTTAGGACATTGTAATAAAATCGATTCTTTTGACAAATGCTTATAAGGAATTTTAAGAGCAATGAAACTGTTTTCTCAGTGACTGAAAGTGAAACTCTTACAGGTAGGAAGACTCTATGGAAAACACTATGTATCAGGTAAGCCTGGTTTCTACTAGTAGAGAAGCCTAGTTTCTACTTGACAGAGCAGAGAGCTGCCTGAGGGAAAATTTACATTGGTATTTCCACATAGATCTGAACTATACACTGTACTAGCTTGCATCCTGTTTCCTCAAAGCAGAGTGAGTTTGTATTTCTCTGTACACTCATTTTCAAAAGAAAGCTGGAACAAGCAGGATAAACCCATGGATTCCTTTCAGTCAAACTTTCAAAATTTTTGTCATCCAACCAAGACAGGGAAACAAACTAAGCTCCTTCCCTTTGAATTCAAGTTCATCTTCCTGCAGAGGACCTTGAAATCTGTGGTACAGACTTATACATCAGGACTGGGCAATACTACTGATGGAGAATGGCAGGGACTTTTTGGGCACCTATGAAACTCAGCAAGCTGAACCTACTAAATTTTTGTTTGTTTGTTTAGAATTAATAAATAGCAAGTCTGCGACTCGAATCTAGAGCATATCATTATTTTCTCAGTAGCTTTGGAAATGAGGCTTTCTTGGATGTGCCTCTATACTAAACGTGAACTCTTGTGCTGAGCTGTACTTCAGATTGTCCACACTGCAAAATTTTTAGTTTCTTATTAATTCAGTTTTGCAGTGTACTTATTACTTCTCTTCAAGACAAAACATGGTTTAAACAAGAGTTGATGCTGGAGATGCTTCCCAAAAGGCAGACTTCTGAACTCTGCATAACACTGTCCTCCAGCTCTACCCAGAAGGCAGCATATCCTCAGATATCTCCCACAATATCATGACTTGGTTTATCTCTAGTCTCATTCTGCAAAATATTATTGTGAACAGTACAACTCTCATATTGCTTCAGGCATTTATGCCTGATGAAAAAATAACATACAAAATTAGCTATATCTTCAGGACATGGAGGGTATTATATTGGGCCAGAAGAGAAACAAGACCATGCTGTAGTTTTTCTACTGTAAGTACAGGTAACCGGCTCCTTGGATGGTGTGCACACACTGAGCAGCGTGAGCACAAGCCACTGGACATCATTTGGACTTGGAACATCTCTAGAACCAGTGTCTGTAGAAATGCAGCCATCATGACGAAAATGTGATCAAGATCAGAAGTGTGAATTTATTTTAAATCATTTAACCCCTGTTCTCTTATGTTAACACTATCAAGGGGATAACAATAATTCTAAATCTGTACCAAAAATTTTAAAGCTTTGATATATCATAAACCACTAGGATACTAGCCCAATCTTGCTAAAATCTTGAGAATGAGAGTTTTCTTATTTTGTATGTCTTGTGATGCTACTGATTGTGCTACCGGCAAAATGTTTGTCTTCCCCAAAATCATTCTTTTCATGTCACTTGAGCTAATAAGTGCTCAGTTTTGGTCAAGGTCCTAAAGAAATGTCATTCACCTTGCAAGCAATGTGCTGCCCTTACAAGACCAAACAAAATGTTTGCAATCCTGCGGAGTGAGCATGTAACAGTATTTTTCACATTGTGAGGAGATATTTTCAAGTCAGAGATTATAAATTTTACATCTGATACTCAAACGCTGCCTTAAACAATAATATCTAAATATGAATTTGCAATGTCCTAAAAAACAGAGAAATAGAAATTAAACTATTGCTGGTAAAATCTACTGATAAAAACCTGCCTTCATGATTTTTTCTGGGTATAAGGATACCACCACAGAAAAACTTTCTTCTAGTACACCAGTGGTTTCTTACGAATAGAACCAGCGATTTTTTTTATTATTTTGCATAAATAGTGAAAAAATATTAACATGAAAATGTGTTGCATTTAAGATTTAAAGCTTTCGGATGCTCAGCCATTATGAGCTGATTACATATGCAGTGCCATCAAAGCCAGTACTATATAGGTTCTCTTACTCTAGAAGCTAGACCCCATGCAAGCGCTGTGATTTGACTACATATTACGTACATCAGATATGACATTCTTCTTTCTAATTTCACACAGGAGGTGGTGTCATATGTGACATTTCTGGGACGATAGTCCTGTTTCAGGGTGGAGAAATGCCTCAAAATATGTGACTTTGTAGCTATAGTTTTAATTCAATTGTGTAACTGATGTGACATGAAAGGAAGCTTCTCTACCACTTACACGGGAAGGATATTGAAGGTTTATGTCACATTAGGCTCTCACACCGGTTGCTTCTGCATTTTCTTGTGACTCCAGTATGACAGGAAGCAGAATTTTCAGTATTTAGTCTCTTCCAAGCAGCTATTTCTTGCGACATCTGGTACCAAGCTCTTCATTTTTGAAAACAGCTAGAAAATAGAAAGGCTAAAAGCAGAACAAGGCTCTGGCTGGAACCCCATGGGCAAGTGGCATGGCGTGACTAGCAGTACACACAGGGAAAATTTCCCCACCAAAATAGGTAGCTACATCCCACCTATTGTTTATCCCAGGCTGCCTGTTGGGTATGGTCCATGGCTCATGCTATTTCCTGAATTAAATTTGCATATGAACTTCGATGCTACTAGTTGTCATGGATAAAAACCAATTACATCTTATGGATAGAGATCGCACAATAATCAAGTCCTGGTCCTAGACAGCTTAGTTTACTTGTATAAATATAGCCACAGATAACAGATGACTCAGGGCTACCACACATATGGAAGAGTACGTGCTTTGTCATCTCAATATCTATTTTGTACAAAAGGAGGATTTGATGGGATGGATTTTTCTTTGCTTTTTTTTTGTGTGAACACGAATACAAAGGACATAAGATGGTCTCCATGCTCTCCATTAGTATTTCTGTTAATGACCTGAATAAGAATAGGCAGTACTTTTATAAACTGGAAGGAGGACCCCAGGCTAGGAAGAGTTGCTTCAGCCAGAAAGAACATTAGAGGATGGTATTAGAATTCAAAATTATGTTGACAAATTGAAGAAGTGACCTAAAATTGTAAGTTGCAATCCAATAAAGACAAGTGCTATATTTTATTGTTAGGAAGAAATAATCAACTACACAAATGTGTGGAGAGTGACTGAAAAAAAAAGAAAAAAAAAAGAAAAAAAAAGAAAAAAGGGAAAAAAAAATAGCAGTTCAGAAAACTGTCTAAGCCTTATAATAAATAGATCACATGCTGAGCATGAATCTGCAATGTCATGCTGCAGTGAAAAAAGGTAAATGCCAAACAGAGATGCAAATAGAATCGTCATGTAGATAATATTAGCTTAATTCTTCTTCTGTACTAAGTGCATCGTTAAGGCCCCAGCTGAATACTGTGTTCAGTTGTGGACATCATACTTCAAAAATAATGTCAACCAGCAAGAAAAATTGCTCTGCAAGCAATGAAAACTATCATAGGTATAATATATACATATATATATATATATATATATATATATATATATATATAAAATCTCTGAGAACACATTGAAAACATTAATCAGTATTAATTTAGTTCAGAGAAAAAAATTATGCATGCCATGGTAACAGTCAGAAAGCATTCAGAAAATATTCAGAAAATCTTGATCTTAGCAAAAGTAAGGCTTTCCATGTCCACTGCAAACTGGACAATAAAGAGTAAGCTTAAAGTGATTTAGGTGACACATACAGAAAACCTCTCTGAATCTAGGGCATGTCAAGACTCTTGACATATGGCAGGCAGGTGGTTGCCTGAACAATTTTGTAATCTCCATTGTTAGGGGTTCAACAGACACCAGTTGGGGAGCGTTTCGATCTGTCAGATTCTGCTTTAGGGCATCAACCTCTGATGGAAAGATCATGTTGAACTGAATGACTTCTTGATGCCCCTTCTATTTGCTTTGCAGTGAGTCTATGATTAGAATAGCAACAGCTTGGATCACACTCCAGCACCCTTCTTACTACCCTCTCTAGAGCTGATATAAAAAAATGGACTGAAGTGTAGAAGGGAAAGGTGAGGTAAGAAAGAGATGAGAAAGCAGAAGGGGGAAAGTAACCAGTAATGGGAAAGGAAAAAAAGTGAAAGAGGGAGAACCTTAGCTCATTAATTAATGTTGAGTCTGCAGCTTTGTACATGTAAATTACAAATTAATTTGTTCTGGGACATGTTCAGGCCTGACTGGATAAAACCCTGAGCAACCTGGTCTGAATTTCCAGATGACCCTGCCCTGAGCAGGAGGTTGGACTAGATTATCTCCTGGGGTCCCTCCCCACCTAAATTATCATATGTTCCTACTGTTGCTACTCCATCTTGGCTCTGTACTTAGGATGACCTTTCCAAATGCATATCTTAATCTTTTAGATACATAAATGTAGCTTAGACACACGCAATCCTTCTTACAAAATATTTTTTATTCAGAAAAATACAGAGTGATGACCAAGAATACAATTCTTTCTAGAAAAAATAAATAAAACATTGCAGGTCTTAATTTCTCAGCAGTTCATATGGAGATGCCTTTAAAAATTCCTGATTTGTGGTTGTTTAAAGCTGTGTATCATTAATTATCAGTGGGTGACAAGCTACTGTAGCCCTAGATAAAATGTAATTTTTGCCAGTGTTCCAGATTTAAAAGTGGCTTTAAAGCTCCCTGACTCAAACATTTAACCTGATTTATGGGCTGTGCTCTGAGAGTACTAAGGCTAAGTCTCACTAAGATCACTTTAAATGACTTTTAAAATTAAGTAAAGAACCAAATGTAGCTACTAATCTAAACATACTGTGAAATATTAATTATGCATTTTAAGTGATGGGAATAAACAAGAAATAATTTAATCTGTGACATATAATAAATCCCAAAATGTATCCTTGCTGAAGGCATTTTCTAAATAAACACTTGTTTTTAAGCCACAAAGGAACTGAATATGAAACCATTAGTTACTGAGTCAGAAGCTGTTTATTAAAACATCTTTTGCAGTCACCTGTTAAAAATACATACACATTTCTAAAGGGTGAATACACTGAGAGAGTAGTAAAGTAGCCTAACACAAAAGGAAAGGAAAGATCTTTGTGTTATGCCTGGTATTGTTTGTTAATGAGCTAAAACTACTTAAGATCAATCACAACTTCAGATCCAATGTAAAATATATTTTAAGTTCAAAGTTCAAATATTTATGTCAACATATTACACAACTGCAAAAATTGGGATCTAAACAAAAAATTATACTTCCATAGACAAATTGGTCATGACCCCCTAGGTACACATCCCTCATGTCCTTTTCATGCAAAGTCCCCTGTGCAAAGTAAACTCTGTGCACTGCAGAACCTAAATATCATGTACACATTCCAAATTAAATATGCAAAAAAGGCCTTGATAATGCTGACCTCTTTTCAGCAGACAGTCTCATCAGTGCTACAATAAGACAGGTCAGGAAAATCTTCCTGGAGTGTAAATATTACTCCTTCTCCAGGAAGTATTTAACCCCTCCAGTCCTTCTTCTATACAATTTGAGTACTACAGGGCCATATACCAGTTTACCACTGAAGAGATAAGGTGTTTTTTTTAGTGAGCTATGCAGATTTCAAATGGATAGAGACCACAGAGAGACTATTAGAAAAATTTTAAGTGAAATCCTGCTGCCTTCCAAAATACATAAAGAAAACAAGAACAAAAATATTGACCTGTAGAGTTTTCCCCTCATGACCTTTCTTTAATCCGAGTAACAGTGCTATCTCACAGAACAGTGACCTTGGGGACGTGCATGTACAGATGTGAATATTTAAGAAATGAGACATTGGTAGCAGTCAGGATGAGAACAGTTTAAACACTCTGTCTAGTATTGTTCACATTCAGTCTTTTTTCTTGGCAGAGCAACTTTAAGCAAGGGAAAGAAGACAATTGCACTGAAGTCTGGACTCAGAGGACTCTTTACCCACTCACAGTTACTACTTTTCCATCTTTCCCACACAGAGTTGCTACATTTCTGTTTTGATCCAGACAGACCAGCAATTATAGATTTGTGTCTGGATTGGTGTACAAATTATGTTTCAAGTGCTCAGCACAAAAATTTTCACAGGACCCTGTGCCATGTACCTGTAGAAAGTCCCATCAGAGTAAGAGCAGAGACCACAGAGAAACAGCAGTCCAACTTCTTCTGCTGAGTTTTCTGTATCTCCCTAGTAGCCCTTCATTTCTTCTTCTAACTCACAGTCGTAGTAAACACTCACACATACACTTCTGAAAATCTGTTCTGTTCTTAGTTTGACTTTCTGCCTTTTCTTCTGCATATGTTGATGGTACACCATCTCCTTTTCAGTAATCACACCACATAACATTGATCATCATAGAAATGTATTTTTTTACATATCTCTACAGGTTATTTTTTTCTCAATTTCAGAACTTTATAAAATATTATTAATCTGGTAATGCCCTTAAGGCTCAGCTACATGTGGTGGGTTGACCCTGGCCAGATGGCAGGTGCCCATGAAGCCAGTCTATCACTCCTGCTCCTCAGCTGGACAGGGGGAGAGAAGAATATGATGAAAGGCTTGTGGGTCAGAACGATGACAGGGAGAGATCACTCACCAATTACCGTCACAGGCAAACCAGACTCAACTCAGGGAAATTAATTTAATTTCTTGCCAATCAAATCAGAGTAGGGTAATGAGGAATAAAATCCAAATCTTAAAAACACCTTTCCCCACCCCTCCTTTCTTCTCAGGCTCAACTTTACTCCTGATTTTCTCTACCTCTTCTGCTGAGCAGCACAGAGGGATGAGAAATGAGGGTTGTGGTCAGTTCATCATTCCTCATGCTCTTCCCCTGCTCCATTGTGGGGTCCCTCCTGCAGAAGACAGTCCTCCACAAACTTCTTCAATATAAGTCCTTCCCATGGGCTGCAGTTCTTCACCAGCTGCTCCAGGGTGGGACCCTTCCATGGAGTGCAGTCCTTGAGGAACAGACTGCTCCAGCATGGGTCCCCCACGGGGCCACAAGCCCTGCCAGCAAACCTGCTCCAGTGTGGGCTCCTTTCTCCATGGGTCCTGCCAGGAAACCTGCTCCAACATGGGCTTTTCTCAGGGTCACAGACTCCTTCAAGTGCATCATCCTGCTCCAGCATGGGGTCCTCCACAGGCTGCAGGTGGATATCTGTTCCACCTCCATGGGCTGCAGGAGGACAGTCTGCCTCACCATGGTCTTCTCCATAGACTGCAGGGGAATCTCTGCTCCAGCACCTGGAGCACCTCCCATGTCTCCTCCACTGACCTTGGTGTCTGCAGAGTTGTTTCTCATATTGTCACTCACTCTGTCAGCTGGTGTTTTGCAGCAGATTTTTTCCCTTCTTAAATACATTATCACAGAGGCATTACCACCATCGCTGGTGGGCTTAGCCTTGGCCAGCAGCGTCATGGAGCTGTCTGGCATTGATTCTATTAGACACAGAAAGCTTCTAGCAGCTTCTCAGGGAAGCCACCCCTGTAGCCAAACCTTGCCAATCAAACCCAGTACTCTACTATGACAATCTGCTGCACTTACAGACATGACAAATGAACATTTTCAGAACACTCCCTCTTGGTTTGAATGTGGGGAGGTCTGACTCTCAGTATGTTCAGTTATATTTTCACACCCACATAAACATTTGAATTTTTCTGACACAACTGCAATGTATGTTTACAGGGCCCTTGTGTCTTTAGCCAGGCTTCATTATTGTCTCTTGTTCCTTAAGCCATTAGGCACAGAAATCCCTGCAATTCTTAAGTGTGAAACATGCTAGCTCAGCAACAAATAGACTCAGTTTCAAAAGTGTTTTAACAAAAGACTGTCATGCCAACAGGAAGCAGATTGGTTCTTGTGTATATATATATATTTCTATGTATACCATACAGCACACTGTGCTGAAGTATTCCAGAAACAGAGTATACTGAGTCATAGAGTCCCTTGAAGAGGAGACATGCCACAGAAGTACACTACAGCCTCCTTACAGTATGACATTTTTTCCTGTAGACAAAGGGAAGACAGGGAATGTGGGGTGGGTTTTTTTGTTTTGTTTTAACAAAGCTTTTGATACTGTCTCTCTCAGTATCCTCTGGATAAAATGTACAGCATACAGCTAGACACATACACAATATAACAGGTAAAGAAATGGCTGAAGGGTCAGGCTCAAAGAGTTGTAGTAAGTGGGGTAACATCAGACTGGTGGTCAGTCACTAGTGGTGCTCCCCCGGGGCTCATTTTTAGGGGTAGTTCTCTTCAATGTTTGTATCAATGATCTGGACACAGGAGTTGAGTGCACACCAAGTAGGTTTGCCAACAATACTAAATTAGGAGCCACTGATTCCCTCAAGGGTAGTGAGGTCTTACAGAGACATCCTGATATATGTCACCAACTGTATGAAATTTAACAAGGATAAATGCCAGATTTTGCACCTGGGATGGTATGAATCTGAATGTACATATAGACTGGGGGACAAGAGCTGGAGTGCAGCCCTGCAGAAAGGGATTTGGGAATTCTGGTTGATGGTAAAATCAATATAAGTCAACAATAGGCTTTGGCTATCAAAACGACCAACTGTATCCCTGGCTGCATTAAGCACAGTATAGCAGACTGTACAAAAATGGTGAATGTCCTATTATACTCAGCAACTAGTGTGGCTTTGACTACTGTGTGCAGTTTTGGGCTTAACAATATAAAAAAGATATAGAAATATTTGAATGTTCCCAAAGGAGGGCAACAAAGATGGTGAAAGACTAGAGGACATGAATTATGAGGAGCAGCTGAGGATACGAGGTTTGTTCAGCTTAAAGAAGAGGAGATTGAGAAGTGACCTCATTGCTGTCTACAACCTCCTTATGAGGGGGAGCAGAAAAGGAGGTGCTGATCTCTTTGATGTCTGCTGATAAGACAGAGGGAGTGGCTTAAAACTGTGTCAGGAGAAGTTCAGTTTGTATATTAGGAAAAAGCTTTTTACTGAGAGGTTTGTCAAGGAATGGAACAAGATTACCAGGGGAGTAGTCATGGACTCAAGCCTGTCAGTGTTCAAGAACCATTTCAACAATGTTCTTAGGTATATGGTTTAACTTTTAGGCTGCCCTGTGTGAAGTCAGGAGTTGGGTTTGATGAACCTCATGGCTCCATTCCAACTCAGATATTCTATGATTCTGTCCTCTTCAGGCAACCATTCACACAGGTTTGATAAAGAGCTGTGAAGGTTATTTGCTGTCATTACAATCTGTCCTCACTGAAAGTATGGGAACACAAGAATTAAAAGGGAATCCTTCCCTCTGTGGGACATTGAATAGGAATCTGGTTTAGTGTTCACACACCCAGACACCACAGTTATAATTGCTGGAACAAATAAATGAAAACAAGATCTTTCATGGGAAGCAATGACAAGACTGTGTTCTTAAGAAATAGATGCAATTTAAATATTGTATCCAAACTTCACCATCTGTGCTGTTCCATTAGTGCAAACACTCAGAAGAGGAATCAAGTATTTTAGAGGAATGACATAGAGGTTCTACTGGTAGCAGAGAGGTTATATTGCTGTACCCCCAATCTTGGTGTGTCAACTAGGGATGACTTTACTACATATATAGTGCTTGAGTAAATATATCTTGGAAGGTACAGACACACAGGGGGAATGTCCATCGTACTGGAGACTCTTTGCCCCTCTGAAATGGCCATATCTTCTTCATCCCATTGATTCTAGCCTTCCTTGATAATACCACTTAGACTTCTATCAAAAGCCAGGAGAGAGAGAGACACCATAATTAAATTGTCATCAGCTGAAATATGAACCTCTTTACAACCCACAAACAAAGCAAATGTGTGGCAGGACTGTCCTGATCCAATATCAGCAGGGGGTTCTTAAACAATCCCAAGAGTGAAATTAAGACACAAACGAGGTCAGATGCCATACAACCTTACAAACTTTATTTTCTATAACAACTGATAAGAGTGATAGGACAGAGAGGAAAAGAAAGGAAAAAGTTGAAATCCCTAAGCAAGAGCACGGTAGAGGCACAACTAATTACCACCACCACGACCAGGGATCCGGCAATGTTCTGTTGAATTGATGATGCTCCACGTTACTGACTCCGTGTTAGTCTCCAACAAACAGCATCCCTCAACAAGCTTATGAGAGGAGTACGCTGTCTGTCCTTTTATAGTCCCCATCCCCACAATTTGTCCACCCATTTCCACGGGGCTCATTGTAATATGTGCCGCGCCGTGGTCCTCCGTTCACGCATGCCCAGGTGTCCATGGTGGTCATTCTAGCAAGGGGCCGATCTGCGATACCTTCAGCCTCTGCTGTCTTCCTCCCCACAGTTTCCCCTCTACCTGGCTCGCGCGCAGGTGCAGCTTGATGGGCACTGCCAAGGCTGCTGTTGTTTTCGCCTTGGGCAGATGTCATGTTTTTTGTCAGGGACTATTCGTCTCCTTCAAGGTGTACTCCTCCACAACAACAGGATGCGGAGGCCAGGAAGTGGTGGTAGTGAAGCAGCGATGTTGAGATAGACAAAAGTCCAAAAAGTCCCTTACAAGGACTTAGACCAGGAATCAATCCATGAACAATAGTGAGCCTTGCAGCAACCAAGCATCCAGTGAGTACAATCCATTCAGAAGAGTCTGGGTCTTGACATTGAGGAACAATTCTGGATATTTAAAAGTACAAACACAAAGACATACATGTATATATATCTATATATAAATATACTTGTGGTTGCGTATAATATATGACAATAATAATAAAAAACTTTTTCCAACACCCAGTGATGAAATTTAATGAGAGAAATCAGGCTTAAGACCTATGTTTTAACCTAAAACATTTTATCCTATTTGTGAACATGCATTTTGTCAAGTTACAAACAGACAGACACTCAAATAAGGAGATTTAATTGTTTAGATTTTTATAAAAATATTTGTACATAGAGTTACTACTATGCTGTATGGTGATGCATACCATCTAAATTTCCTGAAACAGAAAAAGAAAAATCTTGTCAATTGAAAGAGTGGACTTGGGTCAATTTACAACAGGCACCCTGAACTCTGAATGATGGGAAATCCTCCTGGGCATGCATTTGCCTTCAAAAATGTTTGCAATTTGTATTTAAGTGGTGACAAGTGATGCATGGATGAAAGAGCAAAACATCCCTTTCATGCTCAGTGATACATAGGAAGATCGTATACACATTCCACAAAAGGTATTGCACATCTGTGCTCTTAAAGCTTGGCTTTCAAACCATCCCAGGATACAAAACTCTCTTCCAAGAAGGCGGGAAGGGGGTGGGGGGGGTGGAGGGGAAGACACTTGCATTGGTTTATTTTTCTCCTGTGTCTGTAAATTTTTCTCTCCACAGAACTGAAGCTGGCCACTATTACAAAGATTAAGGACACAGTCTCCAAGAAATAAAAGCATTAAATTGAATGCTTTTGAAGTTTAATCCATGCACAGTTTGCAACACTTGAGTCTTCTATCACACACAATGCACACACGAACAGTCACACACACCCATCAGCAATGGATAATCCTTTCAAACAGCCCATGTTACAGCACAGTCACTGAAAAAATTATCCCATGCATTCAGGAGCATGGTAGGATTCTCACACAGAGCTGACTGACCTTTGCCCGGGTTCCAATGATATGCTTTTGATTGTGTGATTTTTAAAGGCTAACTTGTCATCATAAGACCATGCATCTAACAGTAAATTTATGAGCTTAGAAACATTGTTCTGCTTATGCTTGAATCTTTTACAAGCAGCTTGTATTAAGCATTTTAGTTCTTTTGTTATTATACAGTAGTTTAGATTATTCTTCTCTATCAGAATAACATGCTACCCGTGAAATTAAGCAGCTGCTTAAAGTGAAAAATAGCTCATGATCTATGTAAAGTAATCTGCTGCTTCCATCTGATTTTCCTTTTAGTCCTTGCTATCAGAAGTAGGCTGATCTATGTGCATCATAGAAGATTCAAAATCATGTTTACTGACTGTCGTGGTCTTGAAATCTCATGCATAAGGTCACACTAAAATGAGGCTTTGGGTTTTTTTATTTGTTTGCTATCACAATCCCAGGACAATTCAGTAAGCAACACAATCCAACCAGCTGCATTATTGTGTACAAAATGCTAGCGTGCATTTTATTGCTTGTTTTGAAGAACAGCAAATTGTGATATTTGGAACATTCTCTCACTGTAGTATCTGATTTCCATTAAAAATGTGTTGTCATAAATATGGCACCTGTCAGCTGGCCCAAGGTCATGCAGTGGTATTTTGCGTACGGCTGCATGAAACTACAGCACAACTTTTCATAAGAACATGTGAAAACATGTGCAGAAATGAAGAGAAAATGCAGCCAAGAACTTAATGAGCAGTTTTCTTGAAACTATATTAACAGGCAATATCATCACTTATCAGCTCTGTCATGAATCCAACCCTGTGCAGATGGGTAATGGGTTGGATATTTGATTTTCACAGCTACAGAAGAGATAGCATTGTTTCTTAAAGACTTTTCCTGTTCCCCCTCTTGAAGAATTTGATGCATATCATTATATATATATATATATATATATATTTATATATATTTCTTAACTGGTAGTTTTCTGATTCCTAAGGAGGTTAAAATGGCCTGAGGGACTGATCATGATGCCAAAAGTCAAAACTCCCAAGCTCTAATGCTGGCTCTGACACCAACTCACTGTGTGGTTTGGAATTAACAGATGCCTCTTTTCCCTAAATGAGGGCAGTTTTATTTAGGAACCACAAAGAGAGCAGCAAGGGATAATTATTATTTTACTGTGTTTTGAAAACACAGAGCAGCAAATCTATCCACCAAGCTAGGCATGAGTCATTGAGGTTTTCAGTTTTCCTCAGTAGTAATGAGAAGGGACAGATTTCTCTGGAGACTGTGCCATCAGCAGAAGGAAAACCAGTTGCTAAGGGAAGATGCATGTGGGAACTGTGGGATGAAGCCCAGACTGAGGAAATCTGTTTTATTTTCTAATCAGGGCAGACAACCAGTACTTGCAGCAGTCTGAGGGGAGACCTGCTGAGGAGGCTGTGCCTGACCCCCACCTTGCTCAGCACCTGTCTCCAGCTGGCAGCTGAGAGCTACCCAGGGAGAGCAGGCAGACCTGGCTCCGGTAGGGAGGCCAGGATGGAGCAGGAGCCAGGAGGGAACCAGTATGAGCAGGAAGCTGCATCTGGGTGACCCCCACTGAAATGCAGAGCATCCAATTCAAATACTGCCATGGGGCACGCTGGCATCAGTCTTGCCAGGAGCAGCTCGAGGCAGCTTTGCCAGCTGCTTCACGGACATCTGCGCCTCGATCCCATCAGCACTGGGAAGGTGACGGTCTGTATGAAGAGCTAGTTTATCAGCCCAAAGTCCTCAGATTGTTTTGGACCAGCGTCAGGGCATAGAGGGAGAGAGTCGTCAGCCAGCAGCGCTCAGGCCAAGTCTGAGCTCAGCCCCTTGGTTTGCTCCTGTCTTCTCTCTGGGACACTCAGGATTCAGCAGACTTCCCTTGTACTGGATAAATGCATCAGCCGCACACCATCTTTAAGCTCCCTGTCATGATGTGTGCTGTTAATACTTTCTCCAGGATCAGTTGTGGCCAGGTAGGGGCAGACAACCTAGGTAGCAGCAGGTGAACTGCCATTAACCATGTGGTCCTCAGGCCTCCACTGTGTAGCCGGGTGGGCAAGCATTTCAGGGGCAGGCAGGATACTCTTTCAGTCTCAAGTACAGCTTTATTTGAAGTTTATGTGGACTGCAGGTCGTTTTGAAAGATTTCGTAAATTAGTGAAAAGTATCAACAGTAAAAGCAGACTTTTCTGGACACAGCCATAACTGCTGCATCTTCTGAACCCACTAATGAGATCCTAGGGCTTAGTCCCTAGTCCCCAGGACTGCTGACTTATGCTAGGCAGCTTTGTGGGAATGCTTTATGGTAGCATTTCCAATTAAAAGCAATGAAAAAACAATATTGGGTGTTTCTCTCCCTTCCCACAGTGTTTCCCAATCAGAAACACTCAAACTATTCACTATCTGGGTATGTGTTAAGAAGGCGATAGACAAAAAAACGGATCAAACGCATTGAAAAATAGCACCAGGCTACAGTATTAACTTTAAAAACTATTAGAAATCAATTAGGACTTCAGAAGGGCCCGAGGGGCAGACTGATGTAATGGAAGGCAGTCTATTAAATATAAAAGTCAATTATGCAAGAAGTTCAGAGCTTCTGTCCTCCACCAAAAAAAAATCAGGCAAAAGAGACAATACCAGCTTGGATCCTCATCTTGTCACGGGCTCACAAACTGAGGGCTTGTCTCTAACAAATGTGGTCCCGTGGATAGATCCAAGAAAACGGCTATCAGACAGGAATTTATAGAAACCTACATTCAGAAAATAGTGAAACTAGATACCCTCAGATCATACATCCTGGTCTGATGTTTGGGGGCAGTGCCTGGGGGCTCTTTGGAGATCACTTTAAAAAATCCTTTAAAGTGCAATGCCACTGATTATGAAAAAACATTTACCAATGCCAAAAGAAAGCTTAGGGAAAAAGTACATCTCAAGAACTTCTTAAATACTACCTATATATTCCCCTCTCAGGGAGATTACTTCTCATTAACGCTTAATAATGTACTACACATATATAAGGTCTTAATGACTTGTTCCCTAAATCTCTACACTCATGAAAAAAGAACTGGCAGCTGCTGGGGAAAAAAAGTTGTTCCCCCATTCTGAGTCTGTCAGAAAAGCTTAATTCCAGCAGCCAGCTTAAGCAGAAAAAAAAATCCATATGACAAGCAGAGGTCAAAGGAATAAAGGGGTTTCTACTGGTAGTCCCCTGATAGTCCAAAACTTTTAGAAGCTGGGATAGGTGAACCTCCTAGTTTTGGAAATGTCATTCAATTCAAGACACAGAGCAATGAAAAACACAGAAAGTGTTGTTTAGTGTTCTTACAAATTCTGAGGCAAAAATCTTTTATTTAGGAAACTATGTCACAATTGTAAGCAAGAAACATAAATGCTGCTCTCTTATATTTTCACGAAATATTTTTCCTACTCACCTCTTTTCACCTTATCTGCCACTTGTATTGCATTCATACATCCAGAAACAAGGATAACATCTGTACATACTAGCCCTTTGTCTCTGAAGAGGAGGGTTTAAACTGGCTCCAAAACGAATTCCAGAGAGAAATATGTAAACCCACATACTTGCTCACTCTTGTTTGATATTACCAGTGATGGCAAGAGCCACTACTCAAAAGAGCAGACTGAGTGCAGGTTTAGAGGAAGGTGTATTAGCACTGTAGGAAAGCCCAAATGTTGAGTTCAGACTAGTCGGTGTAACCTTCTGTAGTAAAAAAAGTCACCGATTTCATCTATACGTTAAAAAGAAACAAAATACTGAGAACAGTGGGAAAAGCACATCACTGCATTTGGTTCTATTGTGCAAAAGATATTATACTGCCAGAACAGCCTATAGTTAGAGAAGAAGTGCGGGAGAGGCACTGTAATGTAAATACCAAGGGTAACCTGGAAAATATTTATAGCTCACTATTGCCCTCTAGTGTACGCTATGCAAGTATTTGTGGTAGTCTGACGTGATGAAGGGAGAAAATCTTGAAGTACAGCTCTTAATTTCAAATGAAAAGATAACAGCCCTTACCAGAGAACTGGCGTTTCGTATAATCTCAAATTAACCTTGAGAGAATCTGGAGTAGGGAGGAAGGGAGAGGAGGGGAGTTTGGAAAGGTGATGATAATACACCATACATTGTCTCCCCTGATTTTTGGGAGGGGGGAACAATTTTTGCTTGGAAATCATTTGCTTCACAGACTCTCTGTCTTCTAATTTAGTTTCATCGTGTGGCAACAAGTAAGTTCTTTTCTGACTGTTATAAGGCAGCAGAAGATATTAATTTCAGCATGAGACAAAGTAATGGAAGAGCTTTTATTTTCAAGAAAAAAAAAAAGTTGTCCATGGTAATTTCTTACATATATATATATATATATATATATTTTTTTTTTTTTTTCCACTGAAGAATACCTAGAAGAATTTAAAGAGGGTTGTTTAGACATCAGGATATGTAAAACACTAGTATGATAAATCTGATTGAGTATCTCTGAGAACAATTGTCCCAGAACACTTTATGTACAGGGAAGCAGTACTGCTGTAAGTTAAATAAATGGGATTTTTAGCATAGAAAAATATGTCCAAAGAGATAAGAAAATGATTTATGCAATTTCCTGTGCAAAATCTCACCATTACTACAGCTTAAAATGGGAGACTGAGAGAGAATGGAAATAATTAGTACATTTAAGATAGGACAGAAAAATATACTCAGGAAAAAGACATTTCCCTTGCCAAGCACTTGATTGTGACCAGACTTCATGTGATCCTGAATATAATCTGTCATGTGGCTGTGTCAATAAAGAAGGTGTCCAGGTACACTTCTATGAATTGCTGCTTGTTCCACCTGCAGCAAAGCTCTCAGCTTTCCCTGCCAACATGAATAGTTTCCTTTTCTGGTCACTCCCTGCTCAGTTGTCCAGAGCAGGGAGTGGGATTCAGCTTTTCCTTCACAGGCATGTCCAACATGGACATACACTTTTTTTTTTTTTTTTTTGATGGCCTGTGTTGCCAGTGAAAACACCTAAGTGCTAGAAAGTTGATTTACCTTACTTTTAAAGAAAGCATAGAAGAATCAAACCCTGGAAAGGCCCGTGCCTGAGCCTAAGGTGATGTGTCTACATGTAGCCATTCACATGGAAGACCTCTAAAGTCAAGCAAGATGAGTCCCTGAGCCTGGTCTCCAAATACCAAGAACATGTTGAAGATCCACCTTGCAATCAGAACAAAGAAATTTGGGAAATAAGCTGCACCCTTCTTTCCCCTGTTCTTCTGCACTGGTACAAAGTTCAAACTTTCTTTTACTCCCAACTTTACTCACCCAAACTGCCTGCTTCAATGCAGCTGTCTACCGCCAATTTCTGGAATCTATTTAATCAAAGTCACTTAGTCACTGCGATGATACTAAGCCTTCATTCTTTCAAGTATTCTATTGTTAGCATAAATCAAGAGCAAAAGAATATTTGAAACCCTGAGGACTGGATGTTGAATGTCAGACCTGTGTGATTTGTTGAACTGGGATGAAAGAATTCCCTCAAATGCTAGAGTTTATCATGGGGCAACAGACAAACTCAGCTTAAGCACTGCTGGCATGGCATTATCTTACTGACATCGATTGTCACAGCAAATAAAGTATATGAGTTTGACAAGTTCATTCTTTCTGAGAATCTGATTTGATAATAATTATTATTTTAAAAGGACTAACCTGTAGATGAGATTAAAAATTAAGCAGACATGCTTTGTGCTCTCATGCTCATCAGAGAGTATCTCAATGTACATTCAAGGATCATAGTGAATACCATACACACACAGTAATTTATTCATTACTTGAATCCAGGAAAAACAGCTTTATTCTGGATTTTGATCTTGTTTGCCTGGCCTCCAAAAGTGTGAAGTGACTATATCTACAAAGCAGCTACATTACTCTGATAACATACAACTGTACTTCCACTGTCCACATATTTCTGTTGTCTATGGAAAGATGAGTTATGCTGGTGCTTAATGGAACAAGAGAAAGTCAGACTCGACAGCGGTATAACGATGGTTAAAATACTTTTAGATTTGGAGTAGTTAACAGGAAAAAAAAAAAAAAAAAAGTTACCCTGTCTGAACTGCACCGGGGAAAAAAAATAAAATCACAAGAAATCAAAAAATCCTATATTTTAAATAACCCCTAAAAAATAAGGAATCATCTTTACATCTTCCAAGCAACCATATAGTCTATACCTGGATTTAAAGACCAGTTTTCAGAGTTACCCTTTTGTAATCCAATAGAAACACTCAAGAACCCAGCTGAGATGAGGGGCATGTTAAGTTATTCATAGAAAAAAATCTTACCTGAAAATCCCTAATCAAAATATAATAAATAAATAAATAAATAAAGTGCTTTTCCAAATACTGTGTCCAACAGCCGCCTTCTCACTAGCAAGGTAACTGCCTCCTGAAGGTGACCACATCTAAATTGTGTCTGGAGAATCTCTCCTAGGTCATTTGAACTTTTGAGTCTGCACCAGGGACTCTGTGAAGTGCTGTTTGGCACATGCTAAAGACATTCCAAGGAACCTGATGAAGTGCTAAGGCTTGGACAATAGGCCCAAGCCAGAGCTGACCTATAGATGAATCCTGTATATTTTATAACTGATAATCATCGTGCCACTAGTTATAACAAACCACCTCTTCTGATGTAAAAGGTGGAAGTATTGAAGCCTGAGCAACAGGCCCTGAGCCAAAATTGCTAACTCCATATGTAGTCATTAGTGAAATACGTATAGAAGGTGTAGCTTAAACATCATCAAACATGTCTATCCTGAATATATCTTTACCTTTCTTTGTGTGTGTGTGCAAGATAACAGGGCCACAAAGACAGTTGTCTGGCCTTCTGACCTGATGTGTGACCTTGCTCATAAATCAATTAGATAAGCCCTGGCCAGGCTCTGGGGGAATCTAATGTGAGATTGAAACCAGATATTTCCACTTAAAACAAAGGTGCCAGCTCTTCTGGCTTGCTGATTTTGGGTTATATAAGGCTGGACCTGTTCACAGTGACTTTGGCAGCCTCACCTACGGGTGGACGCCCCGTGTAGGATTTCCCCCTTGCTGGGACAGGCTCTGCAAACCCTCGCTGTAACCGGGGCTGCCCAGCCACTGCGGGGCTGGGTGATGGTAACGTGTGCAAGTGGTGATGGATCTTTCTTAGTCACTATTCTCTCTCTCATGTAGTAATGATTTGATGCATTACCCTGTATTTTCCTATTTGTTTAAGTGCATTATTCTGTCTTACTGTATGTTTTCTCTATTATTCTGTTACACTATTTAGTTATTTCCAGTAAAATACACCTGCTATTTTCACTCTGGTGTCCCAGTTTAATTGGTATCCTTAATCAGCAAAACACCCGCTAGCAGCTTACCCACATGGAGGACAGAGTGTCAGCACTGAGAAATATCCTGCGCACACACCTTGTGATAAAGCATTGATAGAAACTGTCCAGCAAAATCATTTTTTTTCAGACTGCCCCAGGACCGCTCTCAGGGAAATCAGGTTCCCTGCCTTTAGAGTTAAGACTCAGGTTGGATAGAGAATCACACTGTGAAACATGACTTAAAGAAAAAAGAAAAAAAAAAGTTTAATTTATTGTTAACCTTACTATTTTCCACACAGAAAAAAAAAGATTTGAAAACTATATCTTTTATTTGCTTTGTTAGTGGGGTGAAAGAGAAGATTGCTCTCTGCTGTAAAACTAATTTTAGAGTTTCCAAATACATAACAAATCAGAAATTCTGGCTTTCAGCTGACTCTACTTATGACCAAAGAAAAATGTTGAGCAGTGAAATAACTGCAGCAGGGAACTCATTCAAAGGCAAAGATGCTGTTATGTGGCCCAAGAACAGAATAGTGCTCTGATTCTTGATGAATATAAGAAGCCAAGAGAAGGAAGGGAATTTCAAGGTGATTCAGAGTCAAATATAGTTTATATTCAATTAAATTTCAAAGCTAAAATCCCAGGCAATTTGTTTTCCATCTACTGTGTGTTTCATGCCATGGTGCCATATGCTACAGTTTGGAGTACTGTCTCCCTCAGTTGTCTTTTAATTGGCTTGACCTATGGGAAAGATGGCAGGAAACCAAGATAATTATATCTGTTCACCTCATGCTCTATAAAATCTGCTATAGAATGACAGGTCAGGTGAAAAAATAGAAATAAAGCAATAGTAGAAATGCAATTACAGTTTCTTAACATATTTCTACATGCTGGACCTTGTTTATTGCACTATAAATTTATGGATTTCTAAGGATTTTATTGACAAAGTGAGCAGATTCAGATCTCAAACTACAAAGTAAAACTCTGGGAGAAAAAAAAGACTCATAACATTTATTCTCCATAGAACTCTATTTAAAGTCATTACCAATACTTTCAAAATGAGCAGGCCCCAGTCCAGAATAATTAGCTCATTTCAAATTAAAACCAGATTCAGTATTTTTATACCTTCTGCTCAACATACTTCAGTGTTACTCTCCAGTTACACTGCTTTAAATTGAAATATCATTTCTAAACTTCTGAGAAACTGGAGGTTGATGTCATAAAAACTGTTAAGAATGCCAGGTGGACATGAGTTAGGCAGTGAAGTAGATATCGGAGCTGTAAGTCTTATTCAAAGCCATAACTGCATGTCCTATATGTCAGTAAAATAAGCATCTTGTCTCAACTAACACCATATCCTCTTTATAGACTGATATTTGAAATGATGAACAATGGAAAGCTTGTGAAATGTTATGCCCAGTACACTTCATAGCTAGCGTGGAGTGCATTAGACACAAATGGGTAGTATTTTAATGACTAATCACACTGAAATGATAAAGTCTGTCTTACCTAATTTTGGCAACCTAAAAGGCAGTGGTCTATTCTTTTTCCCTAGTCTTTGTTAGACCAGTATCTCTCTCTCTCTTCATTGATACTGGAAGATGTCTGGATGATTGACTTAAACATCAGTGACTTGAGTTTGGTGAAATGAGCACCACTTTAAGTCCTAAAGATTTAATCCTAAAGATTAATTCCTGAGATGTTCAATCAGTATTTTTCAACACATGGCATACATACATTGCTGCTTTTTTGTCACATCCTTTCCATATATTGGTTTACGCATATGAAAATGCACCCTCAGTTCATTCAAATACATGCCTACAGTTTCCAACAGCCTTTTAGAATGCATTCTTATTTGTATCTTGGTTTTGTAGATAAGAGAATAGCCTACTAACAAACCCACTTAAACAAAATAATTCACAGAATAACTATAGAGGCTTAATGAAATCACTGGGAAAGAATTAATTAACTGCCTCCACTAAACAGTTCAACCTAAATGCAGCAAAATGCTTGGATATCTGTTTAACAACAGGAATAGGCACTGCTTAAATAGTCAAAGAAAAGTCAAAAGAGCCTCAGCCATGCATAGAGTACGTCCATGACAATGTTGTGCAGAAATGCTATTACTCTCTTCCCTGGAGTTTTCCTGAAATCCTAGTCTTTTCAATTTCAGAAATGCAGTATATTACGAGATTTCAGAACTTCACAGGATTTGATACATTGAGCCCAGTCTCTGATATGAGACTGAGCTGATATGCCTATTTGGCTTGTTTAGTTTTAAACTCACTATCAAATTTACATTCTGATATACTGCTTGCCAAAGTCATTATGAATCTTTTTGTGAATTAAAATGGCACAGTGTTAGCCTAGTCCTTATTTTAAGTTATATATTCCAGGGTTTTGGCACAGATGCTCTCTGATAACTGGACTGAAATGATTACTGCAAATCAGTTATAAAATGGCCCTGTTACTGTTACACTTTGTAGTGGAAAGAGTTGAGCAAAAATTGCCACTACCAATGAATCATAATAGCCTTATATTTATTTTTTTCCATTTAGGCAGTAGTTTACTCCAAAAGCAATTACAGGAAATGGGTCTATCTTAAGGAGGGGAAAAAAAAAAAAAAAAAAAAAGATTGAGTAAACTGATACATTCTGTGCAAAATATTCCTCTTACTCTTCACTCTGTGAGGACATCTAATGGATGTATAGTCTTCACTCTCTCCAGACAATAATCTGTAAGGTGCTCACCTGAGGTATACCTCTTGTCTGAAAAGAGGAGAGTATACTGCAGTGCCTTTTGAGCACCCTGCATAACAGAGCATTCCCACATACGAGCCCTCTTCACCCCCATCCCTCCAAAAGAAAATACTGGAGCTTACTGACAACGTAACTTTTTTTGTTTGAAAGGAATAGGATACAAGAAGCATTTTTGGAAGTTTTTAAAATCTCAGGTTCAGCTATGTCTGGCTGGGACTTAAATCAACATCTATTTGCTTTCTCACAGCTCACCTAGAGTTGTAATCATTTTATGGCAGGATCACAGCAAACTGCTGCTGAAGACCATTATGATACCACAGATCCAGCAGTGGTAGAGCAACAGAGAGTGAACTTCTAAAGAACAAACCACTTGTTTCCATGTAAGGATTTTCAGCAATTCAGCATGCTCTAGTAATTCAATCACAAGCTGTTACGTTATGTGCAATAGTCCCTGGGTGAAATTGTGTAGTTTGGGTTATGCAGGAGTTCAGCCAGGATGATCATAATTGTTCCCTGCAGCCTTTAGATGTATTAAAAAGAAACCCAAGTAAAGAAACAGCTGAAACTGCCATATGCAGGGGAGGCAGAATTGTTCCTAACTCTTGGTCTTTAATTTTGTTTTCCTCAAGTGCTGTTCTTGACCTGAGATTACAACTTCTTTGACAGAGCTGATATATATGATCTGGCCAATCAATCACAGTGTTCCTTTCTCAAAAAAAAACCAAACCAAAACATAAAAAAAACAAACAAACAAAAAAAAAACCAACACCAAAAAAAACATAGAAATTCCATAACTTTAAGGTGAATTTCAGGAAAAAGAGATGAAGCAGCAGATAGTCCGAACTTGAATGTGAACAAAGAATTTTTACTTTTCTGTACATAATAAAAAAACCTTCTGCCATTCATACATACCAGTTCTTTAAATAACCACTGAAACTGACCACAGAGGGGCCACCCATTGAATGTTGCTCTGCTGGCCTGCCAAAGTTTTATGGCCTTTAAGACCAGTGTATCTACAACAACACGGAGACAATTTACTATAAAAAGTGCAATTGCTGTTTTGCAGCGTAAAAAGCAGAAAGGAAGTACATGACAGTTTGGCAATTAAAATCTTCAAAATACTATAGCTTGCCAAATTTTGACTGCCAATATAAAATTATACTCTCCTTTTAGTTTTTTAAATAATTCACAAGCACAAGCTTTTTCAGCTACAAGTAAATGACAAGAGCTAAACTAAGCATTGCAATAATAAAATTAATATCAAATTCAGTAGAAGTCTTAGAAAAAAAATACATAAACAAACACGAGGTAAACCACTTTTGATGTTTCCAGCAATATATTATTATGGGGTTTTTTTTAGCTATAATTCTGAGAGAGAAAATTGGAGAATATGGAAAAATCATCTGGAGTTGATTCCATGTGGGAAAGGCTATGTACTTATTGTAGTATTGGAAAAAGTCAGTCCTAGCAGGGCTATGAAATCTCCATTCTTGGAGACACAAAAAAATCAGCTGGAAAATCCTCCGGGCAACATCTTCCAACATTGAAATTAGTTCTGATTTGAGTGGGGTTTGTACTAGTCCACGAATTACTTTCAGTCTAAATTATTCTACAGTTCTAAATGTGTGGAAATCCCCACTGACCAGAATCAATCTTAAAATCATGACTTTTTTCTATATTCCATACTTTCCACTTACATCTGTGGGATTGTACACGTAGTCCAAACCTCTCACCATTGAGGACTTTTCTTTCCATCATCAGAGATGCATACAATATTAGGACTCAGAGACAGAAACACTTGCCTATAGCTTGTTACCTAGCCCATCCACATCAAAACAAATCAGGGTTCACTCCTAAAATGAATAAGTGATGTAAAGTCTCCCAATTGAATTTACCTCATAGTCCCCCAGCTTCCACCGCTATGCACTCCTGACTTCCCCTTGAAGAGGTCACTCTCTCCAGCTTCTCCCAAACTAGAAGAGATTTGAAACCTTGAGATACACAGAAATCTCGGTTCTTCCACCCATGGGCAATCGGTGTCACCACTGAGTAGACATACAAAAGTAAAAACACTACCTCTCCTGGGTGAAGATTTGAATATAACTGACTGATTGTACTGTGAAGGAGTCCTTCATATAGATGACTTTAGGTCTTCCCTAGCCATATTTCCTTGATTAGGTCTTCCAGAGAAATTAAATAGCAGAAAGTTTATATGGACATTTCTAATCAGACCAAGGCATAAAAGAGATGCCATGCCACTTGGCTACTTGACTGAACAGACACAAAAGCACTTGGAGATTTTCTTTGAAAAATCATGTTTGAAAGGTGTTGTGGTCAGTCCATAACACTTAATCTCTGCTGCTTTTTCCTCCTCACACTCTTTCCCTGATCCAGCATGGGGTCCCACCCATAGGAGACAGTCTTTCACAAACTTCTCCAGCATGGGTCCTTTCCACAGAGTGCAGTCCTTCAGGAACAGATTGCTCTAGTGGGGATCTCCCACATGGTCACAGGTCCTGCCAGAAAACCTGCTCCTGCATGGGCTCCTCTCCACGGACCCCAGTTCTTGCAAGGACTCTGCTCCAGTATGATTCTCCACAGGGTCACAGCTTCCTTCAGAGTACATCCACTTACTCCAGTGTGGGGTCCTCCACAGTTTGCAGTGTGGATCTCTGCTCCACTGTGCACCTCCACGGGCTGCAGGGAACAGCCTGCCTCACCATGGGCTTCACCGCAGGATGCAGGGGAATCTCTGCTCCAGAGCCTGGAGCATCTCCTCCCCTCCTTCTTCACTGACCTTGGTGTCTGCAGAGCTGTTTCTCACACATTTTCTTGCTCTTCTCTCACAGCTGCTGTGGTTTTTACCCCTTCTTAAATGTTATCACAGAGGTGCTACCACTAACAGTTATGGGCTGAGTTTTGGCCAGCAGCAGGCCATTTTGGAACCATGTGGAAGTGGCTCTGGCTGACATGGTGTCTTCTCACAGGAGCCATCCCTGCAGCCACACCACCACCCCCTGCCACTACCAAAACCCTGCCACATAAGGCCAATACATGCAGAAACCTATGCTAAGAAGTGGCTTACTCAAAGTCACAAATTACATCATTGGCTGAGCAAAAAAAAAAGAATCCAAAGTTTTCCAAAATGCTTATCTACCATTGCACAGTCTTTTGCTAACCCGATTTCGCCTTGCTGCAATAAGGGTAACAGGGTACAAGTGTTCTCCTCAGTTGGAAAGAAAACTATATTTAAATAAATTCTATGAATTTGAATTTCTCCCTAAACTCCTAGAATGATTTAAAAGACTGACTTTTTCTCTTTTTTTGGGCAGGCCTCCAGCCCTCTACCTTCAAGATGCCTTTTACAAAACAAACCTTTAATTTACAGACGTCTAATATTAGAGATCTGTAACTCACTTACAAAAACAGATTGAAAACCAATTTTATATCAGCCGGAAAAAAAAAAAAAAAAAAAAAAAGTGCGAGCATGTGTGTGTTAATGCACATTTGCAAATGCAGCACCACAAAGCTGAAATTAAACTAATGCTAGAAAGAAATATCCTAGCAGATAGTAACCATTGTTCATAGTGAGAAGAAAAAGATAAAATATTGGATAAGTAGGGATATGATATTGTGCAAAAGATCCACTATATTTGCACTGAATCATATTTTCCATTTCTGCTTTCATTCAATGGTGTGTATAATAAAAGGAGGTTGCTACTGAAATTTGATGTTCTAGCGAGTATGAGCAAACATAGAATGTGATCTGGAGCATCATTTGTATTGGTGAAATTCTCAGCTAGAGTTCCACAGAACTACAAGATATTAAATAGATTTATTGCCTACCAGTTTTATACCAGAGGGAGAATACCTGCTTCTCACAGTGAAGAGATGCATTATAAGAAAGTAACTGTGATACTAAGAAATCATAATTCAACCAAGCTAAAATAAATGATAAATTCCCTTTATGGCTGATTTTTATCTGACTGCATCTGACAGCAAAAGTTTTCACAGACAGATACCCACAGATTTTCAAAGGAGAGTATCTCTAGAAAATATTTCCTGGTATCAGTTTAACCCTCTCCCTCTTCTGCCCCATTTTCCCAAGCTGTTGACTGGGACAGAAAAAGCCCTTTATCAACTTATTTTGAGTCTATAGGGAACTCAAGAGATAAGTCAAGCAAAACACAGAATATAAATTTTCATTACTATTTTACACCTTCAGCAAAGTAAAGGTGGGCACAGTCTCTGATAGAATTTTCTGCCACTTTCTGGAGCTTCACAGTCTTCAATAAAATGTAAAGGACTAATAGGATCCTGATGTCCTATGGCACGTGAAAATTATGGTTCTGCATCATACTTCTGCAAGTAACAGAAACTAGGGGAAAGACCCTTATACACTCTGTACTAACATAAAACCCAAGCACAAAAACATAGATTTCTTGATTTTACAAGTGAACTATAAAGGACACACTCTATTAAACAAACATTTACTGCACAGCAAAGTTATTACATTATGTCATGATAAAGAATTCAGCAATTCATCCCACTTTTGGTTTGCCAGGGTCTATAAATCAGGAATTATGGGAGATGGAAGCACACCAGTAGGCAGGTATAAACATCTTTTAAATCCCATAGATTAAATATGAAAGTCACAGATCAATAATAAATCTGTAGTCGTCTCATCTGCTCAACATAAAACTGGTGTAAAAGGCTTATTCTTACTTAAAAGTTTTATACTTTTTTGTATCGGTGCAAATAACCAAGGAGCAGCAGAGTAACAGGCATTACTTTACCATTCTGAACTCGTTGATTGTATTTTATTTTTTATTCTGTACTCTATAAGATATGGTTTGTTTTTCACGTGTGTCTCTTGGCTGCACATCTCTCTCCCCTCCTTATCTTTTCTGCTTTTTTTTTTTTTCTTTTTGTATATAGACATTTTCCTATTCCTAATGGATTTTTTGAGTGGAATGTAGAGTACACTTCTCAATACAAATTCATTTGCTGATATTGAAATTCACATCCTTTGCCTTTCCTGAAATGTGTTTCTTCTGAGAGCTGAAATTCATTTTTACTGTGAGAACAAGGCTGTTGTTTATAAGGGATTGTTACCCCCCATGGGAGCTATTGTCTGTGACAGTGAGCATTAGGCTTTGAGCAACTGTACTATGGGTTCCAATGAAACTGTGCTCCAACTCTTACTCCAAAGTCCTCAGGGTAGGAAAATGTAGAGGCACTTAGGTCTTCATATAACAGATAACATATCTTGTAAATAATAAAAAGGACCTGTACCTTTCTGGTAAAATTGTGTAGCCAGAAATCACATCCAAATTAAAACACAACAAATTTCACAGGAAGAAAAACAGGGAAAAAGCTACATTTGACATGGAGTGACTCCTTGTTAATATCTGCGAGGAGTCACCCTGAAGGTGAAGGACAAATCTAGTACTCCCTGTGCATGGGCGATAGATTGAACATGAAGTGAACAGAAAGGAATCTTTGTGTAAACACTAGATTCAACTCTTTCCCTCTTTCACGTTTTCCTTTTAAATTTAATATGTTCATTAATTATATTGAGAATTTGATATGTGTAAAGTTTGGTAAATAGATTTACCCTGCCAGTGGAATGTCCCCTACATTCAGAAGGAATAAAGCTTACTGACATGGTCAGACTCATTCTAATGTATGTTCTAGTTCAATTTTCCCCCTCATTTCTCCCTTCACTATTTTTTCTTTTTCTTTTACAAATTCTTCTCATAAATATTCAACAGCTGGATTACTCTGGAACTGTGTTACAGGGTGGGGGCAGAGGGGGTGCTAGGGCTTCAGTCTTGCAATTCATTCTGTGCAGATAGAAAAAAAAAACAGGTTTAATGATTAACATCGTCTCTTATTTAGACTCAAACAAGAGGTCCAAAAAGACAAGATATGTTGTTTGTCCTGTATGTTGAAAGAAGTACATATCCAGGTTGATTTATCTCAGCCCAAAGATCAATTTATCTCATCCCAAAGATCAATTTATCTCAGCCCAAAGAAGGAATTTCAGTTTACAAGAAAAAAAAATCCTAGAAATAAGACACTCACATTAAATATGGTTGATAAAACAATTCTGCATAATAAAAAGCTCCCTATCAGCATAAGGCATATCAAAAATGTGGTATAAGATGATTTTTTTTCAAGAATGAACATGCAGTTAAAACAAGATATCAGTAGCAGTGCTTCAAGTTTTTGCTCACTGTTTTTAGCATATGTATTTATTCTTTTTACGCACTCATGGAATCATAATAAATTCAGACTAGTAAGATTTAAAAAGTTCTTACCTCTGTCTATTCAAACATGATTTTTTTGACATTATCCTTCACTACGACCACCCTGTCGTGCTACAGTGAAGTACTAATTAGGCTTGGACAACAGGCCCAAGCCAGAGTTGACCTATAGATGAATCCTGCATATTTTATAACTGATAACCACTGAACCAGTAAGTATTGTACTAGGTTATAACAAGCCCACTTATGCTGATGTAAAAAGTGCTAAAGTGTTGAAGTACTGAAGCCTGAACAACAGGCCCAGAGCTGAAGCTGCTAACATAGTATGTAGTCATTAACAAAGTATGCTCACTAGTGAAAGATGCACGTTAGATAGAATCTAAGCGGTAGTGAGGATGAAATGCCGAGAGAATGTATCCACCTTTCTTTTCTCAGCCTTGTTCAAGGCTGAAAACGCAAGTATGGGGCCCTATTAGAAACTCCCTTGGTCCCCCCTGCCCCCCCCCCCCCGCCCCGCACCCCCCTCCTGAGCCCTGGCCAGGCTTTGGGTGGAATCCAACAGAAGAAGGAAACCACATATTTTCCACTCAAAACAAAGATGTCAGTTATTTTAGCTTGCTGATTATTGGGTATATAAGGCTGGGCCCATTTGCGGCGACTTTGGCAGCCTCACCTACGGGTGGACGCACGGCGTAGGATTTCCCCCTTGCCGGGACAGGCTCTGCAAACCCTCGCTGTAACCGGGGCTGCCCAGCCACTGCGGGGCTGGGTGATGGTAACGTGTGCAAGTGGTGATGGATCTTTCTTAATCACTATTCTCTCTCTCACGTAGTAATGATTTGATGCATTACCCTGTATTTTCCTGTTTGTTTGCTTTACGTCCATTATTCTGGTTTCTTTTTTTTTCTTACTGCATGTTCTCTGTATTACTCTGTTACATTATTTAGTTATCACTAGTAAATACCCCTACTCTTTTCACTCTGGTGTCTGAGTTTAATTAGTATCTTTAATCAGCAAAATAAACAGCAACAGATGCATTATTCTCACTGCATTTTGTTTGCGATTTTTCATGTCTACATTTATGGCAAAAATTTAAATGAATGTCTTTGAAATGTTCAATGAAATGAAAAGGCACACACCTTTAGTCTTGATTGCATTTAACCAGTGAGAAGTTGGTGAACTCTTTGCCGTGGCTTATGAATTTACACTAAAAAAACCCAGCAGGATATTTTTGTTTCCAGATAGCTTTAAAAATTAATTTGAAGGCAACAAAAGTAGGTTTCAGGTAGAGCAGAAAGGCTTAGAATTGGGATTTAAGAATCCCTTATTTCTTTGTCACTGCCTAGCTCAGGACAATACAAATGAGTAAACCAGACTTGGAAACGAAATGTGCTCAAGACCCTGAAGCTGGCTGTCACAGAAGAGCAGTATCCATGGTCTGAAGCTCCCTGGGCCTCCAAAGCAGGGTGGCCACATGCAAAATGCCTGTGGAAATGATCCCCAGACCTTGTTGAGCTCTCAGGCAACACTTGAGATTTAGTGACACAGTGACAAATGTTCCAGGTCTGAGTTGTAGTAGGGACTCTTCTAACAGCAAGGATGAGTAAATGCCAGTCCTCTGCTCTGTAATACAGGCCTGCCTATGAAGTGTAAGTACTTTGGTTGCTGTTGAATAGCTGAAGCACCCACTCCTGCCAGCTGAGCTCTGTGAGACCCACTTCACACATCAGCACAGCCGAGATCTATAAACCATGACTTTGCCACCTGTATACCAAAAGTTCTGTCCTGTGAGGTTTCTTAAAGAACAATTCATGTCTTGGAGTGATTGTTGCTTCATTTTAAATCCTTCATCAAGCAATCTGAGGATGTAAGAACTGCTTTGACAAGCAGTGTGAATATGTGTGTGTGTGTTTGTGTGCGTGCATGTGCATGTGGGAGACGAAGTTAATGAATGCTCCATTTAGATTCAGGATGCCAGCTTTCAGACACCTGTAGAAACTATGCATGTACATTTCCAGAGGGAGTTCACGCATGCCTGCCAAATCATCTGCAAAGCAAAGGATGTGTAACTGCTCAGCAGATCAGGACAGGTGGAAGCATTCAATTAGGAAGGAGAGCCTAAGGTTCCTGTCCCTCTGGAGATGCTTCTTTAAATATGTAAACTATCCTGGAGCAAACCTAAAATAACTGATGTCCTGAAAGCAAGCCATCAGTACTTCCTCACCCTTCTCCTCTGTCATTACTGCCCAAAGCACCTTTAATGCTTTTGTAAAAAAGAACAAATTCAATTAAAAAACTTGATCCCAGAAAAGCCTCTTTGCAGTCTGGCAGTTAAAGTATTGCTCTGCAAGATGGTTGAAGCAAGGACAAATCACAAACCCCCTGTTATTGCTGAACGGCAAGGCACAGCTTCCTGGCAGGGCTCAATAAGACATCTTGGTCCTGGAGGGGGACGCACTTCAATATACATCTCTAGAAACTCACATCCCGAAACCAAGAGGAGGCAGAAGCTCCTGCGTGTGCACATTGTGCTGTACTTTACTGTGCTCTCCTTATTCAGTGCGCTATTCAGGAAACAACATTTGTCTCTGGAATACAGTATTCATCTCTGGGCCATGGACTTCAGCTGAATGCCATACATCTGAAAGTTAATGGTACCATTTGATCCTGTAGTATCCAAGTTCTTTTTGCATTCTGACAATTTACATTTCTGACTTGAATTAGAGAATCTCTTTGGGAACCTGGTCATAAATCTAGATAAGTATTATATTATGGGACAGGAAAGAGAATACAAGCCCTTCAAGTTTTCAATCAAGAGCTTGCCACTGATATTCAAAGTATCTGGGCATGTGAAATCTCAGAGTAATGAATTTCTCTCTCCTTATTTCTCTTCCTACTTTCAGAGTTTCTCACAAGCACATTTAGAAAATGAGCATTCTATAGACAAAAAAATAAAAAGCTAAATAATTTTAAGTGGTTCACTGTTTAAGTAGGTTTAAACTAAGGATCAGAAATTCATACCTTTTTTTCTGTCTTCACTAGGAAAACAGCCATTTCAAGTACTGTGGACAGATGATCATTTTCATGTAAACAAGAGTGAAACAAAAATTCAGAAACCAAAGCTCAGTGGTGAAATTGTAGCATCATCCAGTGGGAAAGCTATCAAACCGTTCATGTCCCACTCTGCCTTATATCCTATTCATGTCAGCTGAAAATCAAATTTTCACACTTGGGACTGAAAGGAAGTCTTTTGGTATAATGATGACATAATTCTTGATTTACAGCCATGGCACTAGTTCCTGGAACATTTTTAAACAGCAAAACATCTCAATGGCACATATTTCCAGGCTGTAGTTTTTGCTGAAAACAAAAATAGCTCTTAGTAGATAGAGTGTGCGAGACACCAGTCAGTGCATTCCCTGCCAAAACACTTGATGCCATTTGAGTACATCCAGGGTGAAGAGAGGCCAGTGAACAGCCTGTATATAAAACAACATGCAAGATAATAGAAAGATGTAACTTTCACTGCATACTGACTGTAGGCTCAAATGCTGTCATTTGTCTTGCAGCTGCAATGGCCCATGTATAAAACAGTAGCCTACATTCTAGAGAGGCAAGTTTCTTCCAGCATCTGGAGTGCTTCTACATGTTTTTGACTATTCTCTAATGCTCTTGAGCTTGGGTACCGGGCATATTAGTATGCATATTTATTAGTGCATTTTCCCAAATTGTCAAAGCTTTCCTCCCTTAAGTACATAAAACATGACTTGTACAGCATGCCAGTGTACTTTTCTATGCTATCAGGTAAGATTTATGTTTGTAATTTTTTTCTCTTTTGAAGTGACAGGTTGAGGATTCTTCACCTGTCTCAAGGGCAGGACCCTCAGCTGCTCAGTCTCCCTGACTAGAGCTCCATCTGTTTTCTAGCTCTGTGGAAGACAAGACGACAAGCAGAGCCAAGACTCTCCAGGAGTTGAAGACTCTGGCTGATTAATGACTCAGAAAACAGGTTCTTCAGAACAGGATGTTGCCTATCCACCTGGAGCGTACAACACACACCACAAAGTGTCAGAACAACCAAGTGTTAAAATATACATTTCCTTTAAGAACAGAATAATTTTTCCTCGTAATATATGCAAGGTTCTCTCATACCAGCAAGTCTAGGAGTACCAGGTTGATCTGTTTATAGTAGTTACCCTACACCTTTGTGTAAAACAGTCCATCCAGATTACAGTCTTATTTCCTGTAATGTAGTCCTATTAATTAGTCCAGCACACCTAATTTAATATTACCTGCAATTCTGCATATTTGACATGGAAGTGCTATATATTAAAAGACCAGCTGTAGAGTTGTCAAGTAGAAAGCACTTCTGCTATAGCTCCTCCACTGTTTTTCAGATACATTGCAAGTGATTCTATCTTTAACTGCTTCTCTTTCCTCTTAAACTTCTTTTGATTTAACTGTATTTTTTGATAAGTTAATATCACAAAATTAGTCAGATCTATGACATTTATTAAAATACTACAAAGAATTCCCTTATTCATCACATACAATAATACAATCAAACCAATATTTGACTTTTAAATATTCAGTAAATGATATTTCATTCAGTCTTACAGTCCTAAGCAACAAATATTGTTTATGATCCTTTCCCCCCCACCTTCAGTATTCTGACCGAATTATCACTCCTAGAATAGACGGAAGTTTCCTCATGATGGACACCTCTGTCTTGTTATTTCAGCAGATAAAAGGAAAATACACAAAAATGCTTGGATCATGTTAAGATGGTAAAATGGCAGTAAATATTTGCTACCAAAGAGCTGCATTATGTGTCAGGTTCTGGTGGAAACCTTTCCATCAATATTCCATAGGACATACTGAAGTGCCTAAGAAAGGCAGTGAGACAGAAAGTCACTGGACATGCCCAGTGAATAATGGAACTACAAAAGAAAGTAGGAGGCTTTTGTAGGTAAGTTAGTAATTCTCCTAGAGTAAAGGAGAAGGATGTGTTTGCTCTATTCTCCACATCTTTTAAGGAAGGGTTGCCTCAAGTCCAGTATTTAAAATAAAGGGTGTTATTCAAAAAGTGATACTTGACCCTAAGTAGTCTCTGTTTTTCCTAACCTGACAGGCTCTGTTTGAATCCATTTGGGATTACACTAACAATAATACTAGCATACGGAAAGAAATCTTCACAAGGCTGTAACTGAATCAATAATTTCTCTTTTACCCATACCACCTGCAGCCACACTGTGCTAGCACACACTAGCAAGGACATGGGCTGCCCCACCTCCCTCAGCCGCTTTTCCTAAATCTGCCCACCCACCCACACTGTGTTCTATAGACATGCTCTTGGGAAGCCCCAAAGAGCACCACACACTATGAGAGTAGCCCAGGTGAAACTTTATCTTCCTTTGTTCTTTCCCAGAGTTTTAGTCCCAGCATGATTCCCTCAGTGGCTTCTCCTCCATTGGCAGCCGGGAACTGAAGACAAGCCCCTGTTGTGGCTGGGATGGCTTCTTTGGTCGGAGTGCTGGCTAGACCAGTCAAACACACAATATCCTTAGTCTGTGGTGAGAAAGACTGCCCAGATCAGCAGTATCATAGTACCTTTAGCTCATCAAGATAGCGCAAAAAAAAATATAGAAGTGAAAAGTAAAGAGCAGACAGTTAATCTCTTGAATATTTATGAATGGAAATCATGACCAGACAATTTTATTAATTCCTGAAAAGTTAGGATATTACTTACAATTTGTTTTTAATGCTGAAACATACGATTTAACTTTTATTTGCAACATTTTTTCCCTTTCTTTCACTACTATCTGGTAAATTTGAGTAAAATCCTTCAGAGAAAGAATATTTTAAAATCTCTTTTTTCTCATTCCAAACTGCAAAGTAAATTGATTTCACTGTGTTTAGAGGTGAATACATTTAAACTTCACATTTTATACATACATTGACTATAAAGATTATTCTATTTTAAGGGTCATTTGAAAACAAGGTCTCATGAAAGATAAAATTTATGAAGGCTTTAAAACACACCATGTCCCATGAGCTGCAGTAAATAGTCTTCATCAATAAGCGACAATCTCAAACATATACACACATCTAAGTAATCTCTGCTAAATTCCTAGCCAGCTGAATTAAGGTGAAGGGATTTGGGAAGCACACTGGGTTTATTTCATACTACAGGACAGAGACACATTTTTATCTGCACATACTAACATCTCCATACCATACATTTCCATTTCAAGTAGAATAACTACATTCACTTTCTTTATCTATCCATTCTTCAGTAAAGGGTAGTGGAGGAAGGAATTTCATGGAAAAACCTGGTATGCAGCACAGAAACTAAAACAGCAGTTACCCAAAATTAGTAAGTGTATTGTTTTTAAAATGCAGAAGTAAAACTATATTTCACACTTAGCCTATTTATAGTTGTATGCAACTGGTATAGTGTTCCCATCATGATAATTACTTAATTACTAAAACAATACAGATCTGTCTGATCTGTGTTAATACAGGTTGTTCTATATCGTTTACTGTATTTCTGTGTTGCAAATAAAGCATGAAGCTTCAGTGCTACCTACAGCACAGTTGGTGACAATTTGAAAAAGTTACAGTCCCACTCACACATCACATTCTGCTATAATGAGTATGGCAACTACAAGATTATGATGATGTAATAGAGTCATCCTGACCTCACAGTCCTTGGATTTTATGTTTCTTTTCAGATGTTTAGTTCAAAACTGCTTCTCTCTTCATTTTCAATAACTTTAAACTAAGTGTATGAATATTTATTCTAGTCCTTCCAGGTAGATCTATAGGAGAGATTTAGAACAGTTTCAAGGAACTAAAAGAAAAATGGCAGATTGTGTACAGTATCTAGAATAATTGAATGGTATAGGTTGGAAGGGACCTTAAAGATCTAGTTTCAACCTCCCCCTGCCATGGGCGGTTACACCTTCCACTAGATCAGGTTGCCCAAAGGCCCGTCCAACCTGTCCTTGAACACTTCCAGGGAGGGGGCAGCCACAGCTTCTCTGGGAAACCTGTTCCATGTCTCATCACCCTCACAGTGAAGAATTTTTTCCTTATACCTCATCTAAATCTACCCTCTTTCAGTTTAAAGCCATTACCCTTCAACCTATCACTACACTCCCTGATAAAGAGTCCCTCTCCCCATCTTTCTTTTAGACCCCCTTGAAGTACTGGAAGGCCGCTATAAGGTCTCCTTGGAGCCTTCTCTACTCCAGGCTGAACAACCCCAACTCTCTCAGCCTGTCCTCATAGGGAGGAGCTCCCCCTGATCATCTTTGTGGTCTCCTCTGGACCTGCTCCATCAGATTCATGTCTTTCTTACACTGGGGGCTCCAGAGATGGACATAGAACTCTAGGTGGGGTCTCAAAAGAGAAGAGAGGGAAAATCACCTCCCTCGACCTGCTGGACACACTTCTCTTGATGCAGCCCAGGAGGCAGTTGGCTTTCTGGGCTGTGAGCACACATTGCTGTCTCATAGTCAGTTTTCCATCCACTACTACTCCCAAATCCTTCTCTGCAGGGCTGATCATCATCCATCATCATCCAGCCTGTATCTGTGCTTGGGATTGCTCCTACCCAGGACCTTGCACTTGGCCTTGTTGTATTTCATGAAATTTGCACAGGCCCACCTCTCAACCCCATAAAGGTCTCTCTGAATGGCATCCCTTCCCTCCAGCATATGAACACCACCACACAGTTTGATGTCAGTAGCAAACTTGCTGAGGGTGCACCCAACCCCACTTTCTATGTTGCCAACAAAGATGTTAAACAGTACTCATCCCCATACAGACCCCTGAGGAATGCTGCTCATCACCACTCTCCACTTGGACATTGAGCCATTGACCACAACTCTCTGAATGCGACCATCCAGTCAATTCTTTATCTACTGAGTGGTCCAACCATCAAATCCACGTCTCTCCAATTTATATACAAGAATATCATGCAGAACAGCGGGAAATGCTTTGCACAAGTCCAGGTAGGTGGCGTCAATTGCTCTACCCTTGTCCACCAATGTTGTAACCCCATTGTAGAAGGCCAACAAATCCATCAGGCACCATTTTCCCCTAGTGAAGCTATGTTGGACATCAGCAATCACCTTATTTTCCATGTTCCCTGGCATAATTTCCAGGACAATCTGCTCCATGATCTTGCTGGGCACAGAGGTGAGACTCTCTGGCCTGTAGTTCCCTGGGTCCTCTTAATTTCCCTTTTTAAAACTGAGAGTTATATTTCCTTTTCCCCAGTCAGCAGGAACTTTACTGGACTACAACGACTTCTCAAATATGATGGATAGTGTCTTAGTCACTCCAATCAGCAGTGTCCTTGGGACCCTCAGATACAGCTCATCAGGTCCCATGGACTTGTGCACCTTCAGGTTCATTAGATGTTCTCAAACCTGGTCTTATTCTACAGTGGGCAGTTATTTCTTCTCCCAGTCCCCACATTTGCCTTCTGAGTCTTGAATGATGTGGCTGGAGCTCTTGCTGGTGAAGACTGAGGCAAAAAAGTCATTGAGTACCTCAGCCTTCTCCATATCCCAGGTGACCAAGTCTCTCTTTTCCTTCCAGAGCTGGGGTTTTTCACTGATGAAGTCTTCTCTATAGCATTTTCTTCTTTCTTTCCAGTGAAAGACATTGCTCTGGTGTTGAAGATCACCTTTGGTGGCTCTGTCCTTCAGCAGCTTGACATGCCTTAGGTAACATAGAAGTCACAAATAATTTTCATGGAGAAGAAAAAAAAAAATCAGACAGATTTTTTTTCTTCCCTAACAGTATTTTATCTTGGGAAACTTAAGCCCATTTTTTTCTTTAATTGCTCTCCTTTTCCTTTTTAGTTTTAAGTCTCTCCAAAATGTTGTTCTAATGTCTTCTTTCATAACTGCCTTCCACAGCAGCAAAGTGGAGAAAGAAAACAAAATTTTAAAAGTAGACTGGTAGAGAAGGGGAAAGAGAAAGAGAGACATGGAAACAAAATTTAGAACAATATATACACAAAACAGAAAGATCTAACTTTTCCACAAACACGTTTCAAGAGTCTGAAGTTTGTTTGGCTTTTCCTTGTCCAAAAAATAAACATGGTCTCAGTTTGACTTACCTATACTGTCCTCTTTCTGTTGTGCAACATACAGTTGGTGACATAATGAGAGAACACGCTTCAAGTTTCTTATTCGGGGAAAACCAGAGGGACAGGACTTCTGAAAACCTCTTAGACACTGATAAGAAGATTGTCTAAAGTTTGAGTATTTTTTACCCACTGCACAAAAACTTGGAAATACCTTCAACTTCACTTTGATACAAGTCTAGTGTTTCTGAAAATTAGGATCTTTAGGAGATTTGTTTCTTTCATATGCATTCATAAATAGTAAGTTTATTGTTATTTCAATGAGAATGAATTAGCCTCCATAAGAAAAAAGTTTGAAGGTTAAAAGTAATGTAAAATGATTTAACAACACTGTAGATTCCTGTGTATTCTGTACAAATGTGGTCCAACTAGCTGTGACTACCTTAATAGTTTGTTGTCTGTGTACATGCCTTCTTACCACACCTATGATGACAGAATAAATCTATCATCCAGTGATAAATCAATGTTAGTTTTAAACATCACCACCCAGAAAGTCTTATATGGAGCACGATAAATGTGCTAATGAACTTACACTGTATTATATCATCTTACAATAGTTCTTTCTACCTTTTTATATTATACAAAAATCCAATTCTTTAATGCTTTGGCAAATTCCCACTTCAGCATATCAATTTGATATTTCAAGAGTAGTTATCCTTCCCCAATATTAAGCAGAAGTTCTAATGAATTTTTTTTTTCCACAACTCTGCCAAAAGTTCTTATCCAAAGATAACATTACATTTTTATAAGACTGAATAGTTTTGAAAGTTTTGAGGGTAATCTGAAGACTAAACAACTGTGGAAGCAAATGTGAGAGGAAATATGTCAAATAATTCTGATTCTTTTCATTGGCTAAAACAGTTTACTTTTCACTCTCAGAATTTTTTAAAACTATGTATACTTTTCAATAGCTGCTTCTCCTCCCTCCTCCTCACACAAAAAAGATATCACAATATTTGATTTCATCCCATCACAACTCACACTCAGTAGGAGCAAACTAAGATAAGTTCTTCTAGGAAGATCTAAGTAACTTGCCCATCTCCCTTCTCACTGCCTGTAAACCTTTCCTTTTTATTGAAGTAACCCCCCAGAGAAGGTATATATTCTCTACATGGACCAACAGCTGCTCTCACTGAGGTTAAATTCTCTGGTACAGTGGCACTATACTAACAATTTTGTGGTCTCCTACATGTAAATAAAGGAGAAACCAGGTATCTGTTCTATCTTTTTCACCTATTGGACGTAGTGGGGTACCAGCAATTTTTTGCAGGATTTTCCTCAGACTTGGTGTTTGGGGGGTTGTTTGGTCCATCATTCCTCCTGACAGACATAATGGGCTGGATGGAGATATTAAGTAGACTAGGTGCAGTCCTCAGGCTGTCATTTTGATCTTATGAGATAATGCTACATCATGAAGAACAACCCTTGGATTCAGGGTCTGTGACCATATTTTCTGCTTATGAAGTCACCAAGAGCACCTTTGAGATCACCAACTTTTCCTGTCTATGATATGTTTGGGGTTTTTTAAATCTTCTTAGGGAATTTGTATGTATTAAGAAAGCATGAAATACCCTAGTGAAAAATTTTTGAACACTTAACCATGAAACTCTGCTAATACAAGGCAGGGCATTCCGCAAAAGCAGAGGCCAGTATGTCATAACCTCTTACAGACTTTTTTTGTTGTGTTTTTTTTTTTTTTCTTAAATACATAGGAACAGGGTGTCTATCAAATTCCTTGGCTGCAGAAGATTCACACACTAACTGGCTACAGACAGTTCTCACACCTGTTTCTTAAGGGTACCTTTGCAAACACAACCAGAGTTCAAATTTCTTTGGCACCAGAACAACAAGCAGTTTCCTCTCAGAGTTGCCAGTAGATCAAAATCAGACTATTCTGCCTTTCCTCAGCCATTGCTACAGCTTAAATTATCAATGCCAACATATTACAAGTAGGTAAGAACGACTAGGACCCTACTCATTATAGATCAAAAATGGATCATCTCTGCATTGATTAACAAACAGTGATTACTGGGTGAGAGCACCTATCAGAAAATGTTCCAAGATGACTGATTTTTCCTGTAGTGTAAAAGCACAGATTAATTTAGCAACCTCAAGGAACATCCATTTCCAGCTCTGATGGATGGATTTCTGAGTAGGTCAATGCAGATCAGCCTTTGCCTGACCTCCCCAGGTATTCCACTCCATACATACTCCATATTCAGGAATTGAAGAGAGTGCAACCTAAGGAATCTCCCACAGGTGTTGCCTAGTTTCATTGATACTAACTTCATACTGAGACTTTATCTGTCTGCTTGGTAACCATTAAAGCATTTTTTGTAGATCTGCCAAATCCACTGCTAACAATGTCTGCTAGAGGTTATTCCATTCCTATATAGAAATGTTTATAAAGCATTTTACAGCCTCTTGATACCCAGTAAATATAGGCTCAAAACACAATCTGTAAGTCAGGATTTTAAGGAGATTTAAGGAAGGAATCACTTGATGTAAAAAATAACCCAACAACACCAAAAAAAAACCCCTCTGAAAAACAAGTCATGGACCCCACAAATAGCACAAACGTAGGGACAATTCTGGAAAGACATGGGAAAATAATCCGAGGTACCACACAAAATATTCCAGGAATCATAAATTTTTAGGGAAAGACCAGACACTGGGTTGTAAGTACTTACATTCTTTTAAAAGTATTTACTTTTTTCAGATTTGATCATAGGTTTTTCCAAGAGAATCTGAAGAGAGAGTCCAGGGCCTCCCACTTTACCCTATTAAACGGGGAGACTCCAGGGGTAAGTGCGTTGATATTCTACCACCTTAACTGTTCAAAGATAGACATAATGTGAAGCAGTGTACTGAAGGGACAAAGCCTGTGCCACTATATTTGTGATACCAATCTCAGCCTGCAAGAGCTCTCCATGGTTTCATCCCAGTTTCCTGAGTGTACTCTCTCTCAAGTGGTACAGCCTAAGAGTGGTATAACTTAACTCAAGCAAAACAAAATTATCATCACCTTTCTTGACTGTCATCAACAGATTAATACAGAATTTCATTTGCTGAAGTAAACGTTAGAGGGGTTTTGTTTTGTTTGTCTCCAGAATAACATCACAGACTGGGATATCATTGATTTGCAGGTCTAGCCACAAACAGAATCTGTTAAGATCAGAGTCGCCATAATATTATTATTTCCAGTTGTGGGAAGTTGGCATGGGATTTACTTTTCTGTAAAGGGACACTAATTATCTCATTATCTAGAGTTTTAAAAGCATTTTCAAACATGATGTTAAATAACTGCATATGTCAACAGTCACACAGCAGATAATGTAAGAATTAAAAATGCCTGTCTACTATCAGTCCATTTTGCTCACTGCAAAAGAGTTGTGTAATACTCAGCTCATAATTTGATAATCCTGACCCAGAGGAAAGGGAGAAAACAGGTGGTTTATGTCAGCATAAGAAATATTTTTTTCTCACCCATTATGTTATTAGTATAGATTCAAAGGCACAGAGATGATAATTCTGGCCTGGAAAATGGAATTCTTCTCCAGGGACCCTTTTCAAACTGATTTGCTCAATCAAAGCTCTCTCCTGCTACCTGATCATGGCTATGGTACTTTAGTGTCTAATCAAGAGATGATCAGAGATGATGACATTAAGGAGGTTCAGGTTTAGTGCCATCATGGTGGCCAATCAATAATGCAATTGTCCAACTAGGGGGAATCTGTATAAATCTTTTTATTTACTAACCCTTCATGTCCAGCTGTGAAAAAAAACCTGATGTGCTCTTACAGTGTAGAAATGCCCATTCTGAGAACATTTTGTCTGATACAAATATTAACACCTCTGAGACTATTCTTTCAGTCTTCTTTCAGCGTTATCATGATTACAAGTGTTTTCACTCTTCCAGTGATTTGTCACTTTATCCATGCTTCATATGTTCTGAACCCAAAGCAAAACCTGACTGTAGCTTTGTGGATATCCAGATCTCGAGTAAAAGATGTGTTCACATATTCAGAGCCCTTTGATACTGGTTTTGGAAAGGTGGTCTGATCAGAGAATTTCAAATTCTAAAAGTTATACAAAAACACAAGCTAAAAAACCTCCAAACAAACCAAGAGCTCAGTATGAAATAGCAACAGGCTCCCCTTCTTACACCATAAGACTAAATCTTTTTTTTTTTTTTTTTTTTTTTGATTCAAAACTAATAGTCACATAACTGTTCATGAATAATTTTACCTGGAGAATCACAAGACTCAACATTTAATGGCTCTCCTGTTTTCTGACTAGGTATTAGATGTTCCACTTCAACTGACGAGCAGAAGAACCCAAGAACTTTTTCAAAGTCCTTTTAGACAGAAGAAACTAATAACAATACACATCAATAAATTAATAAATATTCAGAGACATCCAGCTTTATTTAGTTTGCTGCACTGTACATTTTTGCTTTAGAAGAGAGTACCACATTTTTATAACTTCCTCCAGGATTTCTCTGTAAATAGGCAGTTTACCATTCACATTCATGGGTGGCTATGTTCTGGTCATAGTCACCCTGTCATGAGCATAAATCCAAAGATTTCTGTGTTTTGGCCAAAGTAATTGAAACATGGATCTGACAGAATATTTACCAAATTTTGATTTAGTTAGTCTGATTTTGATTCTGCAGTGTCTCAGCAAAAAGCAAGGTAATACCGAGACTGTACAAGTATCTGTAGCTAATATCAACTTTCTTCTGAAGAATTAGTATGCAATTATGTTGTACCCCAGCCATCTCAGTGAGAATCCTCAAGTCTGCTTCATTTCTGAATTCACCAGGGCAGAACAAGATCGTGTGATGTGGGTCAAAACACTTTGAACAGAAACACTCTTGGCACAATAATTTCATCATTCACTATTTAATGAAAGAAAAAAATATATTCAGTTATTACCTTTGTCCTGGCATCATGGACAAGGCTTGTTACCTTGATCTATGCTTATTATTTGAAATTTGATCATCAGGTCAGATCAGGTACTTGTTGTTCATAGATGTTGCCAAAGGGTAGGGTTTTTTTCCATCACAAGTCAGACTTAAGTATTTGTTGATATACACATCTACGTGAAAGCAAAAGAAACTTCAAAAGGTGAAAGTAGAAGTGAGAGTTAAAATTTAAAGCTACCAGATTTAAAATACTTCAGAGATTTGAACCTGTTATATGTAATGGCTTGCAAAAGTGCCCTTTGAAAGTAGTTTTCCCTAACACTTTTGGGCTGTGAGTGAAATCTCTTCTGTTTGTTATTTTCATGATGTTCAGACTCATATTTGATACAGTGTGAAGAATTTGATCCTGAAAAAAAAAACCTGCAAAAGTATATAAATCAATGTACTGTGACCAGGGGTAGCTAACAGAAGAGAAAAAGAAAGCAGTCAGCACTTAAGTTCTGTACTATATGCAGACCATATTAGGAACAAAAATGAAAATGCAGCAGAGAGGGAGAGAAAAAAATAGAGATATGATAGAAATAAAAGGGAAATGAAAAGTGCACTTAAAATGAAGCACTTAAACTAAGTCTAAAAATTTAAATACACTCCCCTAAAAATAACAAAGAACTAAGGCAACAAAAGTACAACTTCATACTAGTCAAATTAAACTAGAAAAAGAACAGAAGGAGAATATATTAAATAAATAGTGCTTTAGAACTAGAGATAAATAAGTGGGGGGGGGGGAAGCATATACTGCTTGATATAACCAAAGATAATTTGTTGTAAAATAACACTATACAGCAATAAAACTATACAGACAACAAAAAGAACATTAAAGTTATCTGTATTTGAGACAAGGATTCAGGCCTCAGGTGTTTGCAGGAATGGCTGCAACAAGATTTTAAAGGTTTTTCAAAGCACTAATAGTTTTATTTCCTTGCTTTACTTATTTTTACACAAGCAGTTGTAAAGTGATGAACTACAGGATAAGCACAAAGTGATAATAGAATTTGATAAGATAGAACATGTTCAGTGTAGTACAATTCATGCCAGATGGTGAAACTACCAGAAATTGCAAACAAATAAAAGGTATTGCTCATTCAAGTCCAAAGCTGATCTCCCAGAATTCACGGGGGGAATGTCAGATAAAAGGAAGAAGACATCTTTGCCCCATAGCACAGTTTGATATGGGCTACAGTGTAAGAAAGCTTATGCCTAACCAATTACCTGTCGTCTTCCACATTTATTACTTGGCTATATTCTGGCCCAACACCAAGTCTACTCCAGTTCTAAGATCTCAATACAGTTGCTAGAACCTCTCATTTTAAAGATGTATTTCCCCTCTCTTCCATCACTGATTGACTCCTCCTTTTCATAGCATGGAGGTAATCTGAGTCCAGTCCTAGTCCAAGACTTATTTTAGAACACAGCTAAACCCTCAGGGGATAAAGAGAGAAGCAGGAGGAACAGCAAAACCATCAGAAGAACAGAGACATTCATTGCTGCAACTCACCAAGACTACCCAAGCCCTAGGCCTGATTTATTAAAACAGAAGGAATTCTATTGCTAAAGGGGAAGTTTTATGTTACAGACTCATGCCAACAAATAAATACTTCAATGCTATTGATTAGCATCATCTGGTATAGTTTTGCCATTTCTAGTCTGAGCAGGCTTCAAACTAGCAACTCAAAGAAAATAATCTTTCATATTCTATGTCAGCCACCCACTTCCCTACAGGCAGAATAAGATTTGCCAATACTTCTGCAATACATTTATAGGCATAACAAGAAAGAGTATCATTATTAACAGGCCACAGCACTGGTTTCACACTTACTAGCTCTTCTGATCTCCTCTTCCTCTGTTCCTAATTAGCACAAGATGCTTGTTTGTATGCTTCAGGCTGGAAGTAGTCACCCTCACATCCAGTTGAATGTGTGGCAGTTATTGCTGCAGCTGCAAAGCTGCAGTTGTAGTCAGAGGTCCCTCCAGCCCCAGAGATTTGCTGCAGCTGTGCCTCCTCTTGTTAGCCTAGCTGCTGCAACGCAACTTTAAGCCTAGCTTGGGTGACTGCTCTGTTTCCACCCCTTTTTTTGCAAAAAGCCTGACTTCCCATTGCCTTGGGCAGTGCGCTATCATTTACCTCTATGCAACGTGAGTATAACATATTATTAGAGCAGTACATTAGACAGATGAAAACTACTAAGATCAAGCTCACAACATGAGATGGTTTCCTCGCAGCAAGAAATTTCAGTAAGACACTTTCAATTTAAGTGTAAAATTCTCTGCCTTTTTCTCTACTGTAGATTTAGCAGGGGCCAATCCTTTCACAAGCAACTCTGTGTTGATTTTTCTTAGGCTTCTTGTTTTCCTCATGGACCAGCAAACACAATCAAGGCTACTACTGTAAAGGTATTTTACCAGACATACCTGACTCACACAGCAGGCTACAACAACAACAACAAGAGATCTGATGGGAAAGTAGACTGGTCCAGAGGAAAGGAATAGTAATCAAACATAAAATTGTTAATGAAATGGGGAAAAAAAAACTTTAGAGAGCTATGCAAGCAAAAAATGCTGGTCAAGAACAATTGAATTGTTAGCTTTAATTACAGAAGAACAACTGGAGAAAAAAAACAAACAAAAAAGATTACTCTGTGCCAAAGGTGAAAGCGTTGCTCCCCTCACTCCTTTACATATTGTAAGAAAATAATCCCTTAATGAATGTAGCAGGATGGATTCAGCAAAAAAAAATGCAAAAAACAGGGAAGAACCATTAAAATAGTAAAAAGGAAAGATGCGATGCAGTACTCATTTATGACCTGTAACCTTTAATGTCCTAGAAGAGAGATATACCTAATTTCTTACTTTTGGGCTTGTTTCTTTTTTTTAATGATTGCTAGTTCTCTGGTTTGTTTCATTTCCATTCTCACAATATGCCCTAATTTTATAACTGAGTGTTTCTAGGGGGTTTTTTGGTTTTTTTTTTTTTGTCAGTTGTAACATCCTGTAGAAGGAGAATGCACAGCTTGAAAGAAATTGTGGCTGTACAGCCTCTTCCCCTCTACCTACAGGGGTAGGGGCTGTCATAACATGCTGTTTGGAAAGCCACAGTGCCTAAGTAGTTCAAACATCAGCAATGCTATGTATCCAAGCATGCCTGAATTGCAGTCAAAGACAAAACCATACAAGTTAGCTTTGAACTGGACAGCTTGTGTGCCAACAGCAATGTATCTCAGCATCACCATGGTTCTTTCTTCACTATTTCAAATGAATTTCCTTATGTGATCTATATGCAGAGAATTACAGAGTTCAGCACACCTATCACTTCAGCCTGGGAAATATTAGAAATAATACTATCTCTTTTATAGTAGAATTACAATGATGTATAAGAGTAATATACTACATAGAACAGATCATTTTAATTAATTTTTATGTTTTTCAGGGGAAACGTATTTTTTTCCTTGTCTAAGCATCAGAAAGATCTAATCATTATATTTGATGACCACCCCATCCATCCATCCATCCATCCATCCATCCACCTGTATACAAGAGTATCTCATGGTATGATGCATTTCCACTGAGTCCCAATATTTGCTGTTAAATAAAACAGAGACAGGGACCAGTGTCTGGGCAAATGGTTTGGCTTAGCTACATCCACACTACATAGCACTTACTATTCATCTTTCCCTGGGCCTTGGTCACCTTATATCATTTTTAACATATCTATATGTTTTCTTTTCAGCTGAATATGTCTAGACTACTGAGAACTCTGTGTTGCCGTCTATCAGTGTTTCCTGCCTGAAACTGGAAGTGTTTTGGAGGCTCTGGGGTGTAGCCTGAGTATGTGCATATGGGAATGCTTGAGGATGCCAGGCTTGCTGGTATACTGTTGGGAGGACTGTACAGGGCAGAACTGTTGCACTATAAGTGACCCTCATGGACAGGGATATGAGAGCTCCCTGACACATGCTATCCCCCAAATTCTACTCAGAGATTGTTTCAGAATATTCTGGTGGGTGCCAAAACCATGACTGGGAGCATGATAACAAAAAAATAACATGCATGATGACAGAGCAAGTCCGTAAGCCCACTCCCTGGATCTGTTTTGTTTAGCAGTGTAGATACAGTTTATGCTACACACATTCCTGACTAATTTTTCCACTTCTTTTTTCTTGTTCTTTTACTAATGCCCCAGGCAAAAAGGACTGTACAATTCAGTTGAGTCAGTGGAATCTTTTAACAGGACCTAGCAATCAGCAACAAAAAGAATAAAGACAGGAAGCAAGTATAAAGAAACAAAGACCTGATTAAGTGAAACATTGCACACAATTAATGGTAATTCAAATATGAGAAGGAAACAAAGGCTTAGATGGCCATGGCAGCAGTATTCTCATTGATGTGGTGACCTATGCAAACATGCAAATTATTCTGTCCCTGGTGTCACAGATCACCATTAAAGCAAGTCTACAAAGGATGTCTTAAGTTTAGGGGCTTGTTTGCTTTTATTCCCCTAAAAAAAAAAAAAAAAAAAAAAAAAAAAAAGGACAAGCTAGAAATCCAACTGCAGAAAAGGCATTACCAGCTGTCATTTACTGACAAACTGCTCTAGCAGTTCAGATGATTCTTGCTGCTTTGCAATTAGTTACAAATTTCTGAGGCCCTTTTCTCCTTGCAAAGACACAATGGAGGTGACCAGGGCTAATCATGGTGTCTGAGCCAACACTCCCATTAGTGGGCTCTGATGCAGTCTCAACTCTGTGAACTACATCTGAGCACTGATCTGTCTCCCCCACAGAAAACCTGAAGTAAGAATAAATGTAGACTGTAATCACATTTACAAAAACACCTATGAAGAAACTGAAAGCTAATGAATATGTACCAAAAGGATGTGCCCTGTTTTTCTAGGAACATTCACATTATGACTTATTTTGCTGCCGTTAGTCTTCACGTAAATGAATGCAAAGTCATTATCTGCTGACCAGTATAATTAAAGAAGTGATTACTTTAACAAGTAATTGGTAACAAAATTTCTAACTAGCAATCAGAAGCACAGGCCATATGTTTTTAAATATGACCAAATCATTTGCATAGTGTTTATGTGCAATAAATTAAAGCCAAATGAAAAATCTGCTGACAGGAAATAAGTAGCAATAAGGGTAGAGCGATATGTTAAATCCTTCATTCTGGATCATTTAGGTAATGTTCCATTCATTTTAGATTCATGAGTAGAAGACTTTACAGATTGGGCATGCATACCATAAATCTCAGGTTATCCATTATTAGGTGGCATTCTGCTGTTTGCAATTGTACATGTTTACTTTGTGCATAATTAACTGCATAATAGCTGTCTGTGTTCTGCACAGAATTTACACTCAGGCTCTCATCAAAACAAATGACTCTAGAAAGTAGGGCAGTTCCATTAAGCTCTCTGCAATCTGCATTTTCTAATACTGGTTCTCAGAAAATGGAGTTGGAGCTTTGATTTTCCAACCACAATCAGAATAAAATCCAGTCTTTCAAAAGGCCCCATGTTTGTTTTTCAGGGTATTTTATTAAATCTCACAGAAGTAGTTGGAACACCAAGGGGTGGAGACAGAGCGAAGCTGAGAATACCTAACAGAAGCTGGGATGATACATTTCCATAAAAATAATAAGTACAGAGCAGATTTGGACAGGCAATTGATCATTGCACAGCTCCATGCTATGGATCAAATACTTCACCCCGCAGTTCTTCTATTTCTGTGCACGATTACGACTACTAGGTCAACTACTTCTGCCATACAGTTTCTTTATATACTGTATGTCAGCAAAAGCTCCCAGGTTTTTTTTTTCCATAATGCAAAATTGGATGGAGCAGAGAAAAAATAAAATAAGACAAAAAGAAAAGAGAGAAAGCTGCTAATAAAATAAAGTCAGGCTCAAAGAAAGACAGAAAAGCTGCTAATATGGAGGCCTGCAGCCACAGAATAAAATGAGACAAAATATAGAGAGGTGGTGAATTTGACTGCTTCATGGAACTGCAAGCTGATGTCTCTATATTTTTAAATGATCTAGATGCTGCATAAAGAATATTTAGTACAAATGCAGGTATGCAGTGAATATTATTTTACAGCTGATCTGCTGCATAAAGAAATTGTTTTATAACAGGAGTTGTTTGAAAAGTGATTACTAAAAATGTGTGGGAAGAAATCTTATAACCTACCCTTATGTCTGAAGGAAGTATTGTGATAAAATGTGACTATTATGGTGCAGAATAATATAAATATTCATAACAAATAAAATCTCTCAGATTGGGCAGCTCTAAGCTAAAAAGCATGAAGAATATAAATGGCCCACTAATGCTAATGAGCTTCCATTTCCCCCCATGAAATGATGTAGGGCTACACTTGAGGGAAACAAATTAAATGCAAAATTAATTGCAAAGATAATAGCATGTGTTTTAGATAAATTCCATTCTTTCTGTTGTTTTACAGGTTGCCATAATGTAAATTGACATTATTTTGTTACAAACAATTATATACTACTTCCACTCGGGGCAGGGAAGGCAATTGTTTCTTGGTTTTCCTTTTTGCTTTTAAAAGAAGCTGTGGTTGCTTTCAGAACAACAATTGGAGGGGCTCTTTTTTATTATTTTTCTAATTGCTTTGCTTGGGAGGGATCTCTCTCAGTCAACACTCTACATCCCCCAGATACGTTTGCTATATCTGATTTGTGTAATGTCAGAATGTAGGATTTTTTGTTAGAGGACATTCCAAGATCTTGTGAAGCAAATGACAGTGCTTTTCCAAATGTCATATTTAAACAGATAAATCTTTCTACAGCCTGGCATGGTTTCCTTTTTTTTTTTTTTTTTTTCAAAAACACTTCACTATTGAAAAGTAGATATCAAAACATATCAAAATCAAAACCAAAATATGCCACACTCTGCAAGCTGATGTCTACACTTTTAAATTATCTAGATGCTATGTAAACAATAATTAATACCAACACAGCTATGCAGTGAATATTATTTTACACCAATCTGCTGCATAAAGTGGTTTAAAACAGGAGTTGCACTCAGTCCTCATACTGATTAGTCCCAGTACTTTTTTTCTGCTCCCTTTTGTTTTTGAAATACAAGGGATGAGCAGCTAACACAAAAGTTTCTACTGCAGGCTTTTCCAGGCTGAGATTTATTTATCTCTTCACAACTAAGATGTTATAACACGCTGCTTTATACCTTACCTTTCAGCAAAACATCTCATTATTAAAAATTCCTTCTGCAGACCATTGTTTTCTATTCTTTTTATATATGATGTATTAACATATACAGATACCTAAATTGAACAAAAAGGTTCATCAAAGGCTGTTAAGCACCCAGTGGAAGTGGATAGAAGTTTCTGCTTATTTCCCATTTATGCCTTTGAGAATCTATACTCTCACACCTGCAAGCACCATTGTGCAAGTTGAAATAGAAGTCTGCATTCATCAAAAAGCTACTCCAGTAGAGTCATCCTTTTCATTTACAAGCCCCCGTCATCTTTCTTACAAGAAGAAAAAAAAAAAAAAAAAAAAAAAAAGAAGAAGAAAAAAGTTGGAACTCTTCAAAGAGAAGTAAAAAAAAAAAACCTTAGACATTAAATGTCACCTGGACCCATGTGCATCCAAGGGGTACCTGTATAAAACCATGTACAGCTCAGAGTCTTAAGCAAACTCTGCCCATCTCAGCTATGATCAAATCCAATACTCCACTTTGAACATCTCCTGTTGTAAAGCAGCACAGCCTCCTGGCTTTCAGGAGGCTTGTTCATTTTCATTAATTGAGCACTTGGTTCCTTTCAACTTGTGTTTGCTCTTGTTATGATCAGGTAGTATATTTATATTATATATCTACAAATGCATGTATATCTATATCTTTACTATGTAATTTATAAACACGAATATACATATACATGCTGCTCTGTGAAATATTATTTCCAATATATTTTGTAACAAGAAATATATATAGCTGGTCTATTTGAGATTTAAACATCCTCATCAGAACATTTTGTGCCATGAAGAAGGTAAAGGATTAAAAGAATGAGAAAGTGATACTTCAGGAATTGTATTAGCTTTATAATGTTGATGATGTCTAGTACACTATTGAAAAGTATGCTTGGACAAGACGAGCATTTACTAATGTGCATAGTAAGAACAAAGAAAATAGCATTTTCTGTTTGGTAGGCTTCTTTTTAAATAAAAACCAATGATTTCGGGGTCAAAAGTCTTTCCCTTTCTTTATAATACTCAGCGGTGCATAAGTTGCACCTCTGTAAGAGCTCCAGAGATCTGGAGAGGATTCTCATGCAGGAACAAAATTACCCAATCTGTCACTTTCTTCTACCTGGAAGTAAACAGTGAATCAAGGAGTATAAAGATGTATGTCTACATCTTATAATTAGTCAAAATTCAGGTAGATTAATTCCTAGGAATGGTCAGAGAGGGCAAGAATAACTCCGAGCAGTTTTGAAGATCTGCCTCAGACTTTGACTATGGTTTGTTTTGTCTGCAACAGCCCAGGACAAAGAGAGAGTAAGGACTTCTTAATTTCTCCTTGACCACCTGGGTTAGATTCCTCTCATGTAACTGACCACAGTCATTGACAATACAGACATCTACATATAAATTGGTAATGCCTGGTTCCCCTCCTGGGCAATGGAGAGAAAGAGGTGCTTCTGAGGTTCAGTGGCCCATTTTAGATAGTTCCTGTGGCATGAGATGTTTTGTACCCTTTCTCTGACAAGGAAGAGAACTGAGACACATACCTTGGTAATACGCACCTGCACTGCAGATGTCCTCAATTTGGACAGATTGATCCAACCTTTTTGACTGCTCTCATTCTCAGGATCCATTTTAGTGCCGTTCAAGGCCTTGACTAAGTAATTGTTTTTCGGCAACTGTAGCCCTTGGTGCAACGAGTAACAATGTTTTTATCTGTAAACCTGTGGAGACAGAAATTCTGCAGCAGCAAAATTTAATCTGGTCTGGCCATCTGAATCATTCTAGAAAAAAATCTGGATCAAAGCTCATAGTCTGAGTAACTTAGCCGGTAATATCTGACTCCCTGTTCTAATTTTTGGAGCCTCTTCTGCCTAGATAATGTCTGTCAAGTGTGGTCTTGCCTTTCAATTTTTTTCCACATTGTTGAAAAAGCCATAACTTATTTTTTCTCCAGAATCACTTTGTGTTGGGAATGAGAACTCTCTTACTCTGCCTCACCTGATAGTCTGTATTACTGGGAAAGCCAAGCCACAGGGAAACAGGGTGCCCTATCTGAGCTGCTGGTGGTGAGACCGCTGCTTATATGAGCTCTTACTGCAAAGGGTTCCAGCAGTTCATTCACCACAGTACACAGGCACCAAATTTTAGTCCTGTTATGAATTTATCCTGACAACTACTTTCACTTCTAGGCTGGTCTTAAAATCAGTAGAAGAAATTCTATTAGAAATTCCACAAAATCATAATGTCTTAGTTTAATTTTTTAGTCACTTTTGTCTGTGCAAATGTACATTTTGTAGACAGTAAGAATGAGGTGTACATCTCTATTCACCGGGTAAAAAGTCTTGTTCCCCTGTGAGCCAGCATATTTTTCAAGAACAAACAGAATCATGAATGTTTAACATGTAAAGGCAGGAAAACGCAGGAAACAATTGGATGTAAATTTATTTCATCCCAAGCACTCATTATAACAGCAGATATTTTTTAAGTGAACTGATTTTACATCCCGCATGTCTAAGCCATAGAGGTTCCTATTTCTCTCCACTGACTACAAAGGAAGACCCCAGGGAGAAAATCAGGTGAAGATGCCTAATCAAAAGCTAAGCAACATGAATGCCACCATTCACGCTTTCTGATTGAGTTTTCATTCTTGCAAATAGTACATGTAAATTTAAAGCACAAAGCCAAGTTCTCTGGCAAGTGTAAATATTTACAGTTATTACCTTGGTTATCATTCTGGGTCACTGCTACATTTACCCCACTGATTTTTGTTATTTTAGGATTTTGATCAAAGACTCTGTTGGGAAAAGTCATCTTCTACCCTTCTAGTTTTGCTTAGTCAAGGTTGCAGGATGTTTTCTTATGGTAAAACGTGTTCTCGTTTCTAAACTAGGGTATGATCAGAGTAAAATCTTGAGGGTGGTTTTCTCAGCAAGAATGATAAACTGATACATGTGAAAGTGATGACTGCTTAGATGTATGTTCCAGAATATGTATGTAAGTGCAGATAAAACAAGTCATATTTAACCTTCATGTCTCTGATTTCTCCTTCAGTAGGAAGAGGAATTATAATGCCCTGGGCATTTATCATATTCTGCAAAGAATTAGGTTATGAAAAAAAGCTACTATCATTGACATCCACAGAAACCATTTCACAATGTGTCTTCCACAGTATTATGCAGGATTTACTTAACATTTGGTGCTTTTATGTGATTCCTTCACACTTTGTAAATTAATTTGCTCATACAGTCCTAGAAAATGAACACTCTACAAGTTATCTCATAGAAAGAATCTATGAAATTTGTATAAGTATCCACAGGGGTCATTCAGGCCTGTTTTTCACAGAGGCATGCTTGAATCCATACTTAGAGCTCAGTTTAAGTTGCTTTCAGAACATGGTAGCAGTTAATAACAGAGGAAGGTATTTGCAGCAGCAGAAACTGTTACAAAGCTAACTTGAGACCCTTCTTCAACTGCTGTTTATAAACATCAAATCAGGAAAATAAAAGAGCATACTTAGTTCCACTGTAAACACAAATGCTTCTCAAACATGCTGCCTCAAAATCCGTTTCCCTGAGTTTGAAGGTGCTTTTCATAAACATAATCCCCTCATTGTTGCACAATGAAAATACTCTGATGTCTAACAAGCAATTTCTTGCACACTTGTAAAGTCAGCCCAAGCCAGACCCTATATTAATCACATCACTAGTATTGACTGTTTCATTTATTTTCCAATCTAAGTGTCTCAGACATACTTGAATGAAATGCATGTCAGCCTATAATGCCTGGTTTCTATTCAGTAATAGGAACGACAAATGTATAGTCTGCAGCAATTTATGTCAAACCAGTGTCATGTTATTTTTAAACTGTATTTGGTAGGGAGATTGAAGTGTTGTGAATAGGGTTATCAGTCTCTCTCCCACCTACAACATCTTTGGAGACAATTTTCATCACATTTGAATAATGTTTTGGCATAGAAACACTTTATCTCTAAGATCTGGAAGCAGCACCTATACACAGTTTTCTTACATTTATCATGTCCTGTATATTCTGAAAGAGTTCGAAAGAAACAGGCCGTTTTCCTTTCTGACTGGCTGGAAGTTCTGTTAGTGATTGTCATCAGTAGAGCAGAGAGATCACCAGAAAAAAATCAGTCAGTCTGCCATGACTTATCCAAACACACAGTCAGAAATAACACCATCTCTTCCCCAAGAAAGAGAGACTATCCTGTTCTATCATTGGTGCCTGCTATCTCTGTAAGAGTCATAAAAGGAAATTAACTTTACTGTCTCCCACAGCCTACTAATGCATGATGAAAGAGCCACATATTATATTTAACAGAAGATGGAGTGCATCCTAGAGGAGATTTCATTGACGAAAGAGAGCGAACTTCTATCGAAACCTAGTGAAGACATCTCCCTAAGGTTTGGTGAGACCCTTTTATACACAGCAATGTGAATCATTACTGCCTATATTCTGGTCTGTGCATCAGTCAGGGGCTTATCTGTAGATAATGGCAGATCACCATGACAACTTACATCGGCCTGGATGTTTACAGTTTGTTGTTTCTAGCAGAAGTTTAAATTCTGCTCCTTCCTCAGTAATCATAACATGTGAAGACTGAAGTAAGAGCCTATGTATTTATCTTTACTTTCTGTCTACTATTATATGTCTTTCCTTATCACTCTCATTTCAGTTTGCCTGTCTCTGTCATATTCTTAACTTACATTAAATTTCCACTGACAATAATGTGAGTTAGGCATTGTAAAAGGAACCATGAAAATGGGAATAAAGAAGTTGCCTTTAATCCAGAAATTTTTATAAGTGATAATGCTTTAATAAAACATCACTTATATAAAAAGGGAGAAAAAGAGAAAACATGGTAAGAATACAGCTAACATAAATTTGTTGTACAGTAATAAGAATTCATGTACCATTTTTCTAATGAAATATTAATAAGCTATCAGTTGCACAAGCCAAATAACAAAAACTACAAGTATTGAAAAAAAGGCACTAATTACTTTGTTTTAATTCTTGATTAATTTGAATTTCTGCTCCTGTTGACCAATTGTTATTAAAAACAGACTATGTTTTCTCCAGTTTATATGGGTTTTTTCCTAATTCAGCAAAAGACCTTTTCTATTTTGTTCTTTAATATAGAACTCCATCTCTTAGAATTAGTGGGAAGTGCTTGGATCAAGGGAAATCAGTCTGCTAATCCCAAGGATCCTACTGTGCATGCCATTCTCATCTCCTTACTAGAAATGGAATAACTGCTATTTTGAATGAAGGGGGCAATGCTTCTCCACATTAATCACCATTAATCACCATTATTTAACAGTCAGAAGAGTCACATCCCATCTTTCACTTCTGTTTTGACACATCCATGAAATCAACAGCTTTGAATCTTCGGTGTTCAAAATGGAAATTTAGAAGAGATAGTATGAAAATTTTAAAATAACACTTACCTGTTCAAACATTGTTGTTTCAGCTGAAAACAGAAAGGAAACAGGAAATATTTACTCAGTACCACAATGATGTGCTGCCATACATAGGCTCATTTTGAACAGTTAGCAATTATGTGAAAGCAAACCGCGAAAGGGAATGAGAGAGACAAAGGTCCATCTAGATCAGTATACTGTCTCTGACTGAAATCATAATGTTATGCCGTGTAAGAGTGAAAACGAGGCAAATATGTCTAATGTTTTCTCCTAATCAGCTGTTTACAGTTCATTTCCAAACTTAAAGAGATGCTTTCGTGTGATAAATACAGCTACTAAGTTATGACTATACAGGAGGTTACAGTATTCTCTAGAGATATCAAAATGACCCTTCAATAAGACAATTCAACTATCAAAAGTAATTTAGCCTATGCAGGAAGTTTTGCATGGGTTAATTTATCTCGATTATCGCTGAATTATGTTGTATGTAGTTGGACCAGTTGGGCCCTCTGCTCTTGAAGCTGACTAATTTAAACTTAGCTCTACATTAACAAGGTGTCATTATGCTGACTGTAGAGTAAAACAACGAGGGGGTTTTTGCAGAAATATTGCAGTGTGAGGTTGAAGCTCCACAGGTAGATTCACCAGTGCTCAAATGTATGCCTAGAAGAGACAAGAGTTTCTTGACTATTGACTAGAGAGGAACTGTCAGGAGTAAAGATCGAAGTGAAGTGACACATAACCCACCCTCATCACCTCAAAATGTGTCACTATTTTCTAGTATTGTTTTCTAGTCTTGCTTTCTAATATGTCTAGTATTCTCTATACCATTTGTTATTTGGTGGGAGGCAGAATATGCTGGAGATCTAAATGTGGAAATTTTAGGAGATCACTGTATTCCTGGGGATCGCAATGTTTACTGCAATAGTTTATCATAAACTCAGTGAAAGATATTTAATAATGAAATACATTATTGCCAGCACATTCTTTCTGTAGTTTAACCTCAGATTTTGACATATGAAGAATCTAGAAAAAAAAAAAGTTGTTATCACACATATTTACTGCCCCATTACTGCAGCTGTACTAGAAATATAGACAGGCCATGTCTTTAATGGATTGAGACATGGACATTGTTAGTATTCAGCCTTTTCAAATCCATTTATAAGATATATAATTAGAAATCATCTCAGTAACCTTTTCTGGCTCATAACCTGGACATGGGGCAAGTAATTACTGACTTAATTTTACTGTGTTTTCTGAAACCAGTTATTTAAATGATCATAGACAATTTTTTTCTCTAAGGACACTAATTTTGTAGGTATTATATGGCTAATCAAGTCCACTAACTTGTTGCTGAAGGTACAAAATTATTTCTGTGAAACTAAATAAGCAATTCACTAAGCATGGTCTTTGGCAAGGTACTGCACACTGCGAGTTGTTATCCTTTCAATGAGGTGTTACAGGGAAGCCACATCTGTTTGCCTCTCTTGACAGATGGAAGTCAAAAGACCCCCAGTAGTACTATAGTCACGTTAATCTTGGTGTCCTTGCCAATGTTCTTTTATCTATCAAACAGGTCAAACAAGTCCTCATCTTAGGTCCTGTAAGCTTGAGTCATTACTGAATATAATACATATTGCAGTAGGCTACGTTGTAATTGCACAACATTCCCCTAACCTTATTTATTGAATTATTGTCAATACTATGTATATGAAATTAACTTTTCAGAGGCAGACCTTTGACAAAACCACATATCTGACCTTTCTGAATTTAGAGAAACTTTTGTTTCCACTCTTTAGAAACAACTTTCTTGGTCCAGTCCTTAAAAACAACTTTCACTTAAGTAATATAGGGAAAATAATAACTGTTGCTTTGTGAAATGAGTGTGAAATCATAGGCAGACCCCCTGATTCTGTCCTTGAATTTTATGGATGACCCAGGATCCAGCCTCCAAACAGCTGCATCATGACCTGAGTTCTATGACTCAAGACTGATTTCTAATGTAAGTCACTGTTGTACCCCAGCATGTATAAAATGAGTAAAGGACCTTATTTACTCTTATCTCTAAGTAAAGCTTCAGCTCTTCACTCTTTTCTAATATACATTTAAATTACTTTAACTCCTCTTTACGTTCCAGTCTTAAACTGATACTTGATTTATTTCTGTTCTGTGTGGTTTGTGTTCAAGGGGAAAAAAAAAAAAAAAAAAAAAAAAGAAACTTTATTAGATATTCACTTTGACATTCTGGCCCCAGAAGAAATAACATTAGTTTCATACTTACCCATCTGTTTTTCTGTTTTAGCTGGAGAATCTCTGCTTATAATTTTCTAGGGACATGTGGGCAACCTTCCATTTGTGCCATTAAAATCCGTTACATCCTAACAACATGCTAATTAATGTTCTCTGATGGTTTTGCATGCAAAACCACAGTGGAAAATATATCCCAAAATGAAAAGTTTGGAATTCAAAAGCAAAAGCCAAGTGATGTCTGTTACATTCTTTGCTTGATATGAAACCTTAGTTTAACACATCTGAAATCACATTTAAATAATAATAGTTTGAATTTCAGAGAAGAATACATAAAGCATTTTTTAAAGTCAGCTCTTGCAAGAAAAAGGCTGACCACTCATGTTGCCTAGCAACTCCATTTTGTTACAGAGAATCCAATATTGGATTGTAATGATTTGGGGAGTGCTAGTTAGAAGTAATGATTTGCATGAGAAAGATATTAATGCCTGTTCTCATTAGGAACTACACATCTTTACTAAAATTGGTCAGCAGTAATCTGGAGCTAGCCATCTGCCTGGATATGCTTTTGTTTGTGTGAAATAGCAGGTGAACATCGTACTATCAGCAGCATCTTGATGAAACAACAAAGCAGTTCAGATATTAACAGAGAAAAAAAAAAAAAAAAATCCCCACAGAATCTTGCTTGGGCTTACACACTGCTAAGATATTGCACATTTAATAATATGTCCCATTCAAGGATTTCAAAGACCCTTGCAAGCATTTAAGTTAGAAATTATAAGTTATCATATTAGTCCTCATGAGAAGGGCTTCCACTGATTGCTTCTAGCATTTTTTAAAATGCTTTTTCCTTTTATACAGTTTTTATACTGGTTTAATTTTCTCTGACCTCCCCTCATTCTGTAAAGCACTTATAATTAGCACTTGGGATACAATTTAGGGATTAAAAATAGCATTAAAATTTTAATATTTTATCTGCTCCAGGTCTGTGTTCCTATGTAACATTTCTGTGGTAAGATCTCTTTTAGACAGGCTGAATCAGACACAAACTTACTGTCAAGAAACAGGCCCTGGTGGGTCAATGCATATTTTTTCTTTTTTCCTGGATGTTACATTTGTGTTTGAATATAGGCCTTGACAAAGCTCACAAAGATAAAAACCACAAGCACTGCATCAACACACCCAAATTAATTGATTATTTACATTTGCTGGATTCTGACTTTTTACGTCCAAAACATTGAGTTCTGTTCACAAAGCTCTGTGTTTCCATCTGTCTTCCTCCTCTTGAGAAATTGTATCTATGGACCTTTTAAACTTCTCCCAGAGGAATCATTACACTCTGATATATTGTAAACAAATACCATTTTATAAGCCTACAGTTCATGTTTATGATGAATACAAGCACAGCAGAACTCAAGTCCATCCAGACTGTAAGAAGCTGGTTTGGTTTCTCGAATCAGCAGTTTCTTTAATCATGAAGCACTAATTAATATGCTTTATTAAGTGTGCAGATAGCCCCACTGAAATATGACTTCCCTTGAGCTCTGCAGAACTAATCTCTGACAGAGCCTAGAGAAAGACTAAAAAAATGAATATGTTATTGTACCCTGCATGGTGTTTCCTCTCAGCTAATATCAGTCTATGGCTGAAGAACATACTGACTGAAAGGTTATACCTGTATATCCATATTAAATAACCTCTTTTAAACTTCTCTTCCATTAATTCATCTTACTGCTTTTCATTTTCTCACTTACACCTGTAGCTTCTACAGCCACAAAGGATTCCCAGTCTTAAGTCTGTATTATGTAGAGAAGGAATTCCTTTTGTTTTAGTCTGCTGCCTGTTAATTTCATTAAGTTCCTCTGGTGTTTTCTGATGTAAGAAATAGTCACCATTTCTTTCCCATATATCTTTGGCCTGTCACTTTAGTATTTTAGGAAGAAGTAGTCTGTCACTGCAGACTAAACAGAATAATTACCTCTGTTAGGTGTATGATTTTATAGAATCTACCATAAGATCATGTATTTCTTTCCCATGTTAAAGTATCCTCGATTTAATTTTTGTAGAGAAATAATTCCATACTTTCAAATACATCTGCCACCATTATCTTTTTGTTCTACTGCCTCCTTCTTTTTATTTTCTTTTTCTTTTATTTTCCCTCAGTGAAAGCAAAATCACGGGAAACAATACAGATTAGCTCAGTAATGATTTCTGTAATTACATGACTATATTTTCTTGTTTATCCCTTTCCTAGTGAGGAATTCTCAAATTCTGTTGACAAGTTGAGTGCTGTTGACTACTGAACATAAAGGTAAACAAGTATTTACACATTTACTGCATCAGAGTTCAATGACTTTTATGTATTTTCTAATATGAGGAATAGAAGAAAAAAAGGTTCTAGCTAGTTCTGATCAAGTGCCAAGCTATAAGGATCACATACTTTAATATTTTGAGATAGTTATAGTCTATTTGTTATGTTTACAACCTAAGCCTGCAATATTCAAAACCACTGATCATCCCATAAGGTTCTTTGAACTCAAGACCAGCAAATAACACAGAATATCTAAAATACTAAGCAAGAAAGATTGAGCTGGTGACAACAGAACACGTAATCCTGTGCAGCTGAATCATGTTCACGGATAGATATCGTAGGGTGTAGACTGAAATTCATCTGTGAATACCTCAGAAGCACAACTAAAGCATTCATTTTTTTGGCTGAAAGGCCTATTGCTGGTGAATGGAGTAGTCCGAATATCCTATCACTGGACAGATGAATCATTAAGGAATAGGATGTGCTGTTGATGAAAGAGATGACTAATATCAGAAGAGATCATAATAAGTATGGCCTTCATTCATCATACTCATTGAAAAGATCAATGTTACACATAGAGAAGCACCATCTCTGTTTTCACTGTAGGAGACTGTTGTGGTTTAACCCCATCTGGCAACTAAGCACCACACAGATGCTCGTTCACTGCCCCTCTGGTCAGATGGGAGAGTGAATCAGAAGAGTAAAAGTGAGAAAACTCATGGGTTGAGATAAAGACAGATTAATAGGTAAAGTAAAAGCCACGTGTGCATGCAAAGCAAAAGAAGGAATTCATTCACTGTTTCTTATAGGCAGCCAAGTGTTCAGCCATCTCTAGGAAAGCTGGGTTCCTTCACATGTAACGGTTACTTGGGAAGACAAATGTCATCATGCTGAATGTCCCCCTCTTTCTTCTTCTTCCCCCAGTTTTATATGCTGAGCATGACATCATATGTAATGGAACATCCCTTTGGCCAGTTGGGGTCAGCTGTCCCAGCCGTGTCCTCTCTCAACTTCTTGTGGACCCCCAGCCTACTCGCTGGCGGGGTGGTGTGAGAAGCAGCAAAGGCCTTGACTCTGTGCAAGTACTGCTCAGCAATAAGGAAAACATCCCTATATTATCAACACTGTTTCCAGCGCAAATCCAAAACATAGCACCATACTAGCTACTATGAAGAAAATTAACAGTATCCCACACAAAACCAGTACACAGGCTAAGCCAACTGTTAAAATACCAGGTCATTATTCTTTGTAACTTCATCTGTATTCTTTCTCCAGTGACAAGAACAGCGATAGCTACAACTTATTTCATATTAGGAGCTTATTCTCTCACCATAGCTGTTGCCATAAGTCTGTGATATATTTTGATCGGAAACTTTTTTGTGGGAACTGTTGTTAGCAATAAGGATCAAGTTCAAATACATACATATACCTTACAAAATTATTATCAGATGTACCACTTCTGGTTCTTGCTATCAGTGTCCTGATTTCAACTTTGTTTTCCTTCCCTATGCCAGTATTTTGGCTCCCTGGGCTCAGGAACAGGTTTTGGTGCCATCAAGAGGCCCTAAATTGGAGAGCTGTGTGGAAAGAGCAGTATAAGATACAGCAGCAAGTAGATTCATCACCCTCTTTGTTCAGAAACTGCATTGAATCCTTGGCATTCACTCTTGGTCCTGTCCTGCAGTACAGTGCAGGTATACCCTTGCCTAGTCACATACCTTGCTGATCCAGCCCCAGATTCTTGCCTACAGATATGAATTCCTGGCTTGACCTCAATCAGACCTATCTCATCACTACAGAATTATCACCAAACTTTTGGCTGATCCTGTTTACCGTCACTGGCCTTGTTCCACTCACCTTGTTCCAGCACAGTGGGACCACACCCATGTCAGTGAGACCCCTACCCTGCTAGCCCTACCATTACCCCTCAGCCCCCATCTCCCCTTCCCATGCAGAGCAGCCTCCCTCACTGCTCCCTGACAATCACCTAGAAACTTGGGTGAGCTAACCACTTCTTCAAGTACTCTTAATTAGGCAAGTTTTTGTTTAAAATGAAAGAAACAAAAACCCAGAAAAACTATTGAGAAAAGAGACACAATTAAATGTGGTAGCAATAAGTAAATCCATGTTTATATAAATAGAGGCAAAGCAGTTAACATATTGATATCTTAGATATAAATACTTTGCCACTGTTCCCACACCTAAGAATATGTATATCTTCTAGATATGCATCTCCTTGACACAGCATTATTATTGTTTGGTGCGAGCCTGTCGTGACTTGCTGTCACTGGTTAGCAGTGCCCCAGTGCCCATAGATGGCCTGTCTCCCAGGGTTTGGTGAAAGCAAGGCCAGTGTGTTTATGCTGATATACTTGGTGTCACCTCTGGCAATGAAGCCAGACTCATCAGTAGGTGCTGGCAGAGAGCATTTATCTAACACATTTATACCACATGGCTTCCAGATGAATACACAATTATTTTAGATGAAATTGCACCAAGAGTATGTGATAATATTTAAAATGTGTGTAGAAGTACATATAAATATATATATATATATATGTGCATATATTATATGTGTATACACGTACATACAGATAATTTTAGGATTAAAATTCTACTATTGCGCCTTTTTGGGTACTTTGAATATGTTTACTTCATACTCTTAGGTCTTCTTTGTGTTAAAAAAGTAATCGTTTCTTTGATCTGGAAAAAAACCCACAACAGACATATGTAAACATGTTTCAGTCTCTATTTATGTATACTTGACCTGATTGTTCAAGGAGTTCATTGAAATGGACTGCACAGTGCATGTATTCAGAGCTTTCTTACACATGTGGATTATAAAAAAGAGCCCATATACCTAGTGGTAAAGCTTATGTACAAAAGTACTAGATATTTCCTAAATTTAAAGTGCTGATTAATAAATGTACATTTAGCTTCATAGAAACTTCTTATTACATGCCAAAATTTTTAAATGCATTACTAGTGTGTCTTTCCAAACAACTGTGGCATTGGATGCTAAGAACCCAAAGAACATTAAATTACATAGATGAATGCACATTATAAGATTCATAATGATATTATTGGATGGTTCCAAATTATGCAGGTATACATTATTATGTAGACCTGAGCTTCCTCAAAGTGAAAGAGTGTTTTTACATAGCCTTGGAATCTGTTTTCTGAGGACAAGAATTTTTAACATCAACCACTGTTTACATATTGCCAGCTGAATTATATGAAAAATTTGCTGATCAAAAAGTCACAAAGATCATCATGTTATATCTTTTTCTACATGTTTTCACACTAAAGTGACAAGAACCATACAGCCATTATTTAGGTATTGCACCAAAATCTCCAGTTTTGGCTTTAGTATTTCAAATAGTTAATGCCAACACTTTCACAGCGAAATTTCTCTAGGAAAATCTTAGAGGACTGGAATGAGAAGAGGTGTAACTAAGACAGATGCTAAACCTGTCATTGTGGAATGTCATCCAGTAAGCATATTTGCTTAAGAATAAGATTTTGCTAGAATTTTGTAGTTTTGGACACTTCAGAAATGTTAGCCAACTCAAAGGTAGAAGATTCTTATTTATTTTGAATGAAGGTTTAAGCAATAACAGTGACATTCAAAGGATTGCTTATCCCCACCTCCTGACCATGTGAAGTGAGAAACCAAAGACCACCTCTTCTGTCATCAAGAGTAGCTCCTGAACCCTTTTCTTTTTGATACATCACCTTCTGTTGCTGTTTCATTCTACTTTGAAATTGTAATCCTGTGTTCATGACAGAATGGGTTGTCTTGAAAATACTGAGGTTCAACAGTTATTTTTACAAACTTTCTGCAAATGTGGGATGAAGAAACACTCTTGTAGCATGTAAATATAGTTGATGTGGGCTAACACAAGGAGGGGGAAATGAAGGAAGGGCCTCTACTGTCACCTCTTTTAACAGAAATAGAGGCATAGTATTACTGGCAGGGAACCTGTTGAGGTAATTAAAAGAGATCTTGGACTGTAACTTACCACTGCTCACTTCACCAATGGTGTAAAAACTTACATGGGTCTCTAAACAGATATACTAAGCAGACACTTAGCAGACAAACCACAGAAGTAATGATGCAGTCTCTCTGCCAGTCTAGAGTCTGCCTGCAGTCCTGGAGTCACACACTACAATGGAAAGCTCTGTGATTCCCAAGCATGGCTCCAGAGAAGGTCTGTCTACTACAGCTGGGCAATGCAATGATTCATCTTCCAAAGCAGGCTCCCATTCCCGTCAGCAAATTGAAGATGTTCTGCCCCAAAATTCCTGCCCCAAAGGAAGCCATTGCTTTTCTCTGGAAAACTCCTCTGGAGTTCAGTTGTCCCTGTATATAACTGTCTCTCCAGTAGACTGTAACATTAAATAAACATTTTTAGTTTGATGCAGTTAATGTTTTCCTAGTGGATGTAACTTCCTTCAGGATTAGATGAACTGAGTCAGTATGTTCTGAGAAGCAGAAAAAATGTGTTTTTTGAGAGACCATTCGTGTTTTAGTCTTTCCTCGAGTAACTTTTTTTCTGGCACATTTTCTAGCTGCTGAGAAAATGATATCTTTGCTTCAAAGACACGGCAAAAAGTTTCGCAGTGAGGCATGAGTCTGGGTCACTGACAATTATATTTCCAAACACAGTGTCAGTTTTAGCTCCACACTGTTGTTACCAGCAGGTATTGTCTCTTTTCTTATATGAACTCTGGAAAAAAATACATTCCTGCTTCTCCTCTAACACTCACACTAACTCTAACAGTGCTCAACAGCAGTTTTTGCTTATGCTTTTCATGTTTATGACTTCAGCTTGTGAGCAATTTACTTTTATTTTAGTCTTTTTATTTTCTGAATTCTATGTGCAGTTCTCCATCTGCTGTTCTGCTTTTAATTTTTCTCTATTAGAAATCATGCTTGAAATTTTCAGTCACATGAGAACTAGATGCTCAAATCCCATTAGTGTTCAATTAGATGGACAGTTCTAATGAACATTCTGTTCTGATGGAGACCCAGTGAAAATCTCAGTCACTATTTTTGACCATGTTCTAATCTAATACAGTATGGCTCATTCTTTAACCCTAAACTAATCTTTTTATTTTCTTTTTCTTCCTTTAACAAATATTGACAGGACTACCCATTTAAATCTCAACTAGGCACATATTTATGCCATGATCTGAGTGATATTGTTGTGTTTTTTTAATGTTTCATCCACTCTTTACAGACAAAAGTTGACTGTCAGATCACACTGACATGGTATTAGGCCTAAATGATCCATATAACTTTTTCCAAATTCATTTCTTTCCAATTATACTGACATTATTGCAAGAAATTCAGAATTTGCTTCAATGGATATCCCACGTCAGTGTTAATTTTTTCCTCATTTCTTAAGGCAAAGAAGTCTTCAATCAAGGCTGATGTCTTTTTGTTGTTTGCCTTGAAGAGCACGCAAGAGTAGAGAGATGTATGAGGAAATTTATCAACCTGGATCCAAAGAAGCACTCTTTCAAAATAGCTTTTTATATGTATTTTATTTAGTTTACCTACTTACTCCCTAAATATTTCTTTACCTTACTGGCCAAAACATATTGAATTCCTGGTGGCTATTTCAGTCACTTGTTAAATTTGACTTTTCTAAAACATATGTCAGCAGGTATTATCATATGGTAAGTCTAGAATTAAATAAAAATAGTAATTATCTAATTTAAAATTATCCCAGCATTTCTTTAGCTAAACAGACCTCCCATTTCTTCAGTTTTTCTTTCCAAATGAGTTTTCAAGATAACAGAGAATCATCAGTATTTCCTCAATTCACTTTATTTTAATTAAGAACTCATTTCAGCCCTATCTTTCCCAGCTTGCTAGAAAAAAAGGAGAAAGTCATTAGGGTCATTACAGAAAAGTTTCATATTTTCCTTATACATGACATAGAATATTGTCTTTACCTCGTTGTCTGTTTAGGAGTAATTACTCCCACAATTTTTTGGTGCCTTTTCTAAGCTGCAGCATAAACTTGAACCTGCTCTCTAATCAGCATAACCATGAGTCCTGCTCCCATCACTGTCATTCTTTGCATCTCCCCTTTCCTTTTGATTTTTATTTTACTGCTTCTGAAAAACACTGCATTCAGTACTGAAAACTTAAAATGTAATAAAACCTACTAATTTATTTAGATTGTTCTTTTAATTTGAAAAAACACTTGAATCAGTATTCTAGGACAACTGTACCTGGAAAACCTTTCAGTGAAAGTACTATTTATCAGGAAAAACATTATTTTGTCAGTATTGCTGATTTCCAAAACACAAGTTTTGTAAGCATTTTTATTTAATATAACTATATTCACCACACAGATATTGTTGGTTACATGTAGGATTTTTCTTTCCATCCTTTTTGCTCACAAAGCATATTTTTTCATCCTAAACCTCTAAGCCCACTCCCTCTACCTCAAGCACTGTTGTGCCTGTTCCGTGTTGACACAGGTGGCCAATTTCTCCCATACACAAAATTAATACAGTATTTCCCATTGCCTTTCCCATTCAGCAGACCACACACAAACTACTAGACAATGTGAAATACAATTAACATGTTCCTTGTGAGAAGGGACAAATAGTATGAACGTATTTTTCTTACTTCCTCATTCAGAAGTTTCAACAGCAGACTAATCAGGAGGTGTCTTTTAGTCAGAGAGGTTTGTTTTGTGTGTCCGTGTCCAAATGCTGGCAGTGGATGGGCTGCAGGGGTGGCCTCTGTGTGGAGAGACCAGGGGCTGCCCCATGCCAGACAGAGCCAGCTCCAGCAGACTCACCACAGGGCACAGCTGAACCCTTCAGCCTGGTGGTGCTTTGGGGGAAATATATTTAAGAAAGAGCAAAATGATGCATAGCGGTGAGAAGTGAGGAAAAAACCAACAATGCGGTGGACACCAAGGTCAGAGAAGATGGAGAGGAGAAGGTGCTCCAGGAGCTGGATCAGGTATTTCCCTGTAGCCCATTGAAATTTTGGAAGTGACCTTCATGAAGCAGGTATTCCCTGCAGCCCATGAAAAGGACCATGCCAGAGCAGGTGGATATTTCCTGAAGGAACTACAGCCTGTGGACATGAGCCCAAGCTGGAGCAGGTTTATCCTGAAGGACTGTAGCTCATGGAGAGGACCCACGCTGCAGCAGGGGAAAAGCGTGAGGAGGAGGAGGGAGTGGCATACAGGAGCTCAATTTCTCATTCTTCATCCCCCTGTGCTGTTTGATGGGGGTGGAGGAGCTAGAGGAGCCAGGAAAGGAGGAGTGAAGTTGAGCCTGGGAAAAAGGGAAGTTGAGAGGAAGGCATTGTTTTAATTTGTCTTTGTTTCTCACTCTCCAAACCTATTTTATTTGGCAACAAAATAAATTAATTTTCCTCAAGTCAAGGCTGTTTTGCCCACGACAGTAATTGATAAGTGATCTCTTCATCTTTATCTCAGCCCATGAGTTTTTCCATTTCTTTTTCTTCCTCTGTTCTGTTGAGGAGAGGGAGTAGGAGAGCAGCTGAGTCGGTGTCTGGCAGCCAGGCAAGGTCAACCCGCCACAAGCTTTTACATGTCCTTGGTCATTTATCAAAGTTATGATCCTAGTTTAAGAGCAAGTTTGTAAATCTTTCCCAGATCAACAGATAGCTTATTTTTTAGGGGACAGAACTTTAGAGTAAGACACAGACTCTTTCTGTTTGTGGGTTGTCCTGGGTTCTTTTAAGAAGTTGGAAAATTGTTCTTGATTTGTTTGAATTAAGTTTATTTTTTAATTATATGATGTTCCTCTATCGCTGAGTAGCGTTATGTAAGTACATAGTAAATATGATGCATTGTACAACAGTGATTAAGTAAGCATATTCTGTTATAATAAACAGGTTCATTGTATTAACAAAGGGTAATTTTGCACATGCTGATGTATCACCAAGCTGCAGGATTTTGTGTGTCAAGAAATGAGATAGTTATGAGCTTCTCATTTTTACCACTTTATCACAGTGCATCCACTGGAACACTGCATACAAGTGGAAACCACTTCTACTGGAATGTGGCAGTATGAAATATTATTCACTAACCATTCCCATTACTCATGTTAGATAGAAGCAGGATGGCATCAAAGGAATCTAACTGCAGAGACTCGAGTGGTGAATAAAACTAATTAGAGTCACATTTAATATCTTTATGTGGTTTATGTCAAACTAACAGTATATCTGTATTTCCCATGGCAAGTAATAGGTATCTTAATTTTTCCACAATAAATCACTATAGTTCTCCATCTCGGATAATACTTGAATAACGTGAAATTACAAGAATTTTGTTAGAAAAGTATTTTAATCTTCTGTCTACTTTGCCAAAAGGAATGTTAATGTATAAAACCAGTTTTATGGTTAATATTTCAATCTGAGGTGTGAGATAATAATAGCTTCTATTTTCAGCACCAATATAGACTACACAGACCAAAAGGATCATGTTACTTATGAATAGACTAGTTAAAAAAAAAAACCTCACTGGTAATAAGAGAGAGGATTTTCTTCCATTCTCTATTATATAGGACTTATCCTATGGAAATAATAAAATCATTCATCAGAATCAATGAAGACACTCTGGGTTTAGACCATTATAGGTCAGAATAATACTTGGATCCTTGAGTATAAATACCAGGAAATAAACCCCAATATTTTTCCTCATACAAATTCAGGTGATCTGAATTATTGACTGTTTGATAAGGGTAATTTTCTTATGTTTAAATGCCTACAAAATAAAATCAGAAGGAAGTAAACATGCAATTCAATTCCTCTTTGTAAAATAGATTATATATAAGATATATGTGAAAGGTGATCCAAATTTACCTTTGAAAATGCAGACCTGTTAAATATTATGAAGGGATTTTATCTACCTCAAATTACACATATTAATGTTAATCATTCATATGAAAGATAGGCACCTCAAATCCACTTTAAAGATGATGGAGAGAAATCGGCACATTGAATCTATCCTAAAATAGGATAGAATATGAGCTCAAAATAGGCGAAACGAAAAAAGCCATGTCATTATTTTTTCCCCTCCTGATTTAAATAAATTAATAGGAAGACTGATTTAGAGTTAGGTGAGTGTTTTGCTGATTAAGGATACCAATTAAGCTCAGACACCAGAGTGAAAAGAGTAGGGGTATTTTACTGGTGATAACCAAATAATGTAACAGAGTAATACAGAAGACATGCAGTAAGAAAAGGCAGAATATTGCACCTAAAGCAACAAAGAGGAAAATACAGGGTAATGCATCAAATCATTACTACATGAGAGAGAGAATAGTGATTAAGAAAGATCCATCACCACTTGCACATGTTACCATCACCCAGCCCCGCAGTGGCTGGGGAGCCCCGGTTACAGCGAGGGTTTGCAGAGCCTGTCCCGGCAAGGGGGAAATCCTACGCGGTGTGTCCACCTGTAGGTGAGGCTGCCAAAGTCACTGTGAGCAGGTCCAGCCTTATATATACCAGAGATCGACAAGCCAGAATAGCTGGCACCTTTGTTTTGAACAGAAAATTTCTGTTTTCGTTCTCCTGTTGGATTCCACCCAAAGCCTGGCCAGGGCTCAGGGGGGAAACCAAGGGAGTTTCTAACAAGGCCAAATACGTGGGTTCTCAGCCTTGAACAAGGCTAAACAAGGGAACTTGGATACATTTTTCTCAGCATTTCATCCTCACTACTGTTTATATGCTGTCTAAACTGCAACTTTCACTAGCTAGCTTACATACTTTGTTAATGATTCCAGACTAAGTTAGTAGCTTTGGTTTGGGGCCTGTTGTTCAGGCTTCAGTATTTCAATGCTTTAGCACTTTTTACATCAGCATAAGTGGGTTGTTATAACTTAGTACAATACCTATTAGCACAATGGTTATCAGTTATAAAATATGCAGGATTCATCTATAGGTCAACTCTGGCTTGGGCTTGTTGTCCAAGCCTTAGCACTTCAGTGAGACAAGTTAAATCAGATTATATCAATTCTGTCCTATGTTTAAAAAAACCCAAAGCCATGTTCACTTGGTTTGTGTTATTTGTTGTAACTCAAGGAGCACATATATAAACAGGAGATGTCTGGCAATGCCCACTTGGATGTCGGTGGTTCAATTTCTTTTCTACCAACAAAGATGGGTCAAGAAAATTATGATTTCTTCCAAGTGCAATCGTTATCAGCAATGATAGCAGAGCCTTCAGAAGAGCTGATACAGTTTTACTTCAAAATAAGGAAACTGAATGTCAAAGGGAGTTCCCATTAATTTAAAAATTATGGAAAAGACACTTTTATACAGAAATACGGCAACCAGGGTTGTTATAGATCTTTATTTAATAATATTTCTAATTTGTATTCCTATTTATCAGTAGTTAGCATTATTTATTATTAATCTTTAGTACTAGGAAATATTAAATATCTGCAACATAATCAACAGAATAAAACCAGCTTGCTCAAAATTCTCACAAAATCAGAAAACAATTGTTTATATCTGAGCAAGTTTTGTTCCAGTTTGTAATTACATCACTGAAAGTTGTAGATCGAATCTTCCTCATTTACAGAAGTATTAGCATTGTTGGGAGGGGAATTTCTTGGGTTTCCGTGTGTTCAACCACACAGGTGCAAATATTTTTAAAGTGTTTATTCCTTATAAAACCACTCATTTTTTGCATTTTGCATAAAACATACAAGCAAGGATCTAACACAATTGCTAGCTATGTATATGCTAAAGAACTGTCACATTATTTTTAGCATATTTCAACAAGCTCCTGTATAGTAATTTGCATGTCAAAATGTGTTATTTCAAAATTGTTAACTTCTTAGAGTCCTTTATGTTCCCTAACGAAAGGTTCTACTAATGTTTTCCTGATATACAGAAATTTTAAAATCATCATATTCGAAATGTCAGTTACATTTTTCAAGACAACAACATATAGGGCATATGGGATTGACGCTTTAAAATAATCATGAAAATTATTCACAAACAGCTGATTAAATATAGCTTTTATATATAACTAGCACTTAGTAATGTTCAACAAGAGTTTTCTGTATAGTCAATCACTTTCTAGCAGATAGTTAACATCTTACTCTGGTTTATAGCTTACAAATTACTTCTTTTCATTGTAGATGTGTGTGATGGTTTGACTCTGGCTAAATGCCAGGTATCCACCAAGTCGCTCTATCACTTCCCCCCCCCCCCCTTCCCTTTGTTTTCTCAACAGGGTAAAGAGGGGAAAGAAGATAAACTAACCCTTGTGGGTGAAACAAAAGCAGTTTTAATATAAGCAAAGCAAAGCAAAAGTCAGAGCGCAGAAGCAAAAGCAAACAGATTTATTCTCTACTTCCCATGAAGAGACGATGTCGGGCCTTCTCAGGAAGCAGGGCTCCAATACGTGTAGTAGTTGCCTCGGAGGACCAAGGGTGACCCCACCCCCTTCCTCCTTTCTCCCAGCTTTATACTGAGCAGACGTCATACGGTATGGAATATCCCTTTGGTCGGTTTGGGTCAGCTGTCCTGGCTGTGTCCCCTCCCAAGATCTTGCCCACCCCGTCCCACTGGGGGAAATATCAGAAAGAGCCTTGGTGCTGTGTAAGCACTGCTCAGCAGCAGCCACAACACCAGGGTGCTATCAACACCCTGCAGCTCCCAGCATAAACCACAGCACCGTGAGGGCTGCTATAGGGAAAAACCAATTCCAGTTCAGCCAGACCCAATACAATGTGTGAGACCAGTTTTAGGAATTTCTGCATCTAAGACTGAGCCACATATGTTTCCATCAACAATGCTGGGAGCTGAAAAAGCTCATCTCGTAAAATCAAAAATTTATATTTGTCATTAATGAAATTGTTATGATGCTCTCTTTTTGGAAGACAGTGAAGAACAGCAAGGTAATTTAATCTTCCACCATTATCGGTGAGACATGCAGAAGTCTTTCAAAATATATTTTCTACATTAAATTAATTTTTCTGGAAAAAAAAAAAAAAAAAGCTGCATTTATAATTCATGTTGAGAAAAACTCTTGTATCCTTAAGAACTAATCCTATTTCATCTAATATTATTAGCAGAACAAGCTTATTTGGAGACATATGTAAGTGCATTGCTTTTGGATGTGTTCTACAGTATTGTGGTACAAGTGGAAGATTTTTGAAAACCATCTTAGTCAAATATTCAACAGCTAGGTGTGAGATCTTGAGAAGAGAAAGTCAGACACATGAGTGTACTTACTGTCAAAAAAAAAATCCCCTAAAACCTTATGGTAAGATATCCCTTTAAAAAGTACTTGAGTATTTAAGGTAGAAATATCATATTTATTAACCACCACCTGGAAACTAGCTACTTTTCTGTTTTCTTGTTTGTTTTGACAATCACCCTACTGAAAGCTGCTTTGGAACCTCACTGTGCTCTGGAACAATTCAAGCATTCATTGTTCTAATTGTATTTTTAACAATGCCTCTCACTTAACAACTGAAATACATATTTGTCTGATATCTATTCTGGATAGAGATATCTTCACGTCAGTTGACACATACTGATCATTTTCAAAAAACAGGTGCCACATCATAAAGCCTACTGGAAGACATTTGAACTCTATAAAGGTAGTAGCTATAAATTCATTCCACTGTCCATAAGACTCTAGACATAAAACAGCCAAGTGAAGAGCCCTGATATTTAGCCCTGATATTTATCTTTGCTGATTAGGACTTCATCTCCTAAAATGTTGCTTCACAAAAGGATCAGCTTTCCAGAACTAAAAACCCAATCTCCCTCAAAAGACATTTTAACTCCCTTGTGTTTTCCATTTTGTTTGAGTTTAATGCAATTGTCAGATTTGGCTCTTTATTTCAGCTTCATTGTTGCACTAAAAATATGAAACCAGGATGACAAATCTAGATGATGTTCTCACAGCTGGGCAAAATGTAGCATGAAGACAACTGAAGACCTTAGAGAATTAATGGAGTAAAAAAGAACTGTAAATACTGACCATGTCCTTTAAGTGCTGTATTTTGATTATTTCTTATCAGGCTATTTTTTACTTCCAGTACCAGAAATATGTGACTCATAACTGGGAGCAGGGAAGGAGCAAATAAAAGAATAGGTAGTAAATAAGTTGGTTTTCCACTTGAAGATGAAGTGCACTGCATCAATGCAAAGGTTAACAAACCTTGACACAGTTTTTTCTACCAGATGTGTGTTTTTAAAATATTAGATGTGTAATGGTGTCACTGGTAGTAGATTTCAAAATTGCATTCTATTATAGACGAAGTGGTTTACAATCTTTTCACTTGATGTCTAAAACTTTATTTGCTGGCACCTGTAATAAGCTACATTCTGCAGATGATTCACAATGTGACTCACCACAGCTTGTGCTAGGTGAACAGCAGAATATCAGATTTTCTCTAATCAGTTAATTGAATCTCTATTAAGCAATATATTGACTTTGTGTTGCTCTTCTGGCCTATAAATCATTATTACATAGTACTGAACCTTCTATTCATACCTAGCTGGTCTTCTCTATGTCCGTACTTTTTAAGTATTAAAGATAACTTAGGCATCCATTTTCTTGACATTTATATCATCATTAAATATGATTGATAGAAAGCAAGTACCCAGTTTAGACTGGGATTAAAAGCTTTCTCATCTTTTGGTCATTTTGTTTTTGGTCAGGCATAATGTACACATATTGCCTGGAAGAAGCACCTCTTGAAATATCTGGAATTGATCTAGGCAAGACAGAGGAAAGGTAAATAGAAGTATTACTATGGCTTTTTGCAAATAGGAAACACAAAAAAAAATTAATTATTTTGCATGGGGTGTCATACTTCAGTCTTGTGAGATTTAGTTCCTTCATCACAAGACAAACTCTCTTTGAAATTCTTGGTTTTCTGGCATTTGCTTCTTCACAATGTCAACTCCCATAAACCAGCTCCTCAGTTGAAAGGAAAGCTTAGGGATTTTTTTATTCTTTTTGATGGGAAGGGGTTGGGGGGGGTTGGGGTTTTTTTGCTATTATGTGCAGTGAGTCATAACACCCTGAACACACTCTGGAGTAATATGAAAAAAATGTTAAAGTCAGTATCATGGGTATTATCTTAATCATTTTATTAATTGTGTTTAGGCAAGTGCTAGAGATTAAGACAGAACTGCCGGAGTCCAGCCCTGCTCCCACAGAATTTTTCACAGGATCAGGCTCAAGCTGTGCAAAGTCAATTCATTTTCCTTTTCTCATCTTGTCAATATTGACATAAAACTTTTAAATAAGGAATATGAGACAGACAAGACCTACTAATTGGGAGGGGTGGAAAGAGGAGGTCTTTCATTATCAGCACAAGCTGTGCTGCCTCATAAACAGTGAGTGATCAAATCTAATAAAGATAAACCCTTGAATTCCTGCTGCTCTACTGCAGCAACACACTGTGAAGGCTTCAGGCACTGGTTTGGGGGAGACTGAATCCCAACATATGGAGGGACTACCAACAGACATGCAGGAGAAAAACAAAGTTGAACTGCATCTCTATTTCCCACTGTCTCTCTCCAGCCTTAGGCTGCAAAGCCATTTCAGATGTAGTTTTTTAACAACACACAAACAACCTTAAAAATCAGTCTAAGCATAAAAAGCATTAATCTTTAAAGAATCCAGATAATTTGGTATGGGATAAAATGGGACAGAGATCTTTAAGATAGAGACAGGTGTAAAGTGAGGATGATTAAATACCTTTTCTCTACAGAAATTTCCAGATTTCATTACTGTCAGTACTCCTGTATGTATGCAAAATCATGTACCAGATTCCAACTGTCAGTACTCCTGTATGTATGCAAAAAATCATATTTCTTATGCTGAAACAACATTTTCCTGAGAAACAGGGTATTTTTCTACCATTTCAGTAAGGCATAGAGTCCACAATATCCACTACAATATGACTGGAGGGCAGAGGTACCTTATAACTAGTATTATGAGAGCAGATATGGTTTCCAAATTTCATTTAAACAAAAGGAAGGAAGGAAGGAAGGAAGGAAGGAAGGAAGGAAGGAAGGAAGGAAGGAAGGAAGGAAGGAAGGAAGGAAGGAAGGAAGGAAGGAAGGAAGGAAGGAAGGAAGGAAGGAAGGAAGGAAGGAAGGAAGGAAGGAAGGAAGGAAGGAAGGAAGGAAGGAAGGAAGGAATTCCAAAAACATGCAAGAAGGAGGTAAGTCAGGCTAAATATATGGCCCCTGCAAGTCTATCTGCATTTCAATGGGAGCTTGTGACGGTCTGAAAAAAAAACCTGTTTCAATCATACAGAACTTTGACAAAGGAAATGGTTTCTATGGAAACGCCAGGGCTGTACAGGTAATGGCAGGGAGACACGGCAAGAAGAGGGGGTCCTGCAGAGGTGGGACCACAATTTTCAGAGGCTGAACTTCCCTGTCTTGAGTCACTCGCTGAAAAACCAATAGAGAAGCCGTTTTCACCACACATGTGCCAAAAAGAAAGGTCAAATAAAAGTCACACCCACAGGGAGGAGGGAGTAACTCCACAATGACCCCCAAGCCCACCGACTCATTTCCAGAAGAATCTGAAGGTACAAACTGCACATGTACCAAAGCACGCAGAATTCTGGAAGCATGAACTGTGCATGATGCCTAATTAGCCTAACGAGTCCAAGTGCCCATCCAGAGGATGGGAAAGGAATCATAAAAGGACACAAGTCCTGGTTCCCTGGGTGGCTGTGCCCCTCTGGAACTGCACCTCTAGGCTGACTGGATCAACGATGGAACCAGGATTGGTGAAATCTTCCTATTTTGTCTTTTTCTCTCGCTCTCTTTCTCCCCTTCTCTCTCCCATTCTTATTCCTTATGCCCACATATAAGGCAAGGCTTGTTTGGGCATGTTTAAGGCTTATTGGGCTATGTTGTAAGATCTGCCTCTAGTTGGTGTAAGTTTAATGCCTGTTGCAGAGGTTGCAAAGGTTACTGACACAGTTTCATGCCAATTATCTGTTGTGAGTGAATAAAAATTGAGTTTTGTGAGCTGAAGAATCCTTAGTGTCATTTCAGCTTAATTCTGACCTGGGAATCAGAGAATCTGAGTTGTCGTCCTGAGAAATTAGGATGTGACAGATAGGGGAGAGAACTGGAAGGACAAAAGTGAGAAAACTTGTGGCCTGAGTTAAAGACAGTTTAATAAGTGAAGGGACCAAAAAAAAAAAAAAAAAAAAAGAGGAAAAAAATAAGTGGTTGAAATGTTATCATTATCACCAGTCAATTGATGCCAAGCCAGTCTCTGAACAATGGCTACTTGGGAATAATTCCCTTCTTGTTTTATTGCTTAGCATGACATTATAGGGTGTGGAATATCTCTCTGGTCAATCAGGTCAGCTGTCTTGCCTGTATCCACTCCCAACCTCTTGCCTATCCCTAGTCTACTCATTGTAGGGGCAGAGTGAGAAACAGAGATTGGCGCTCTGCAAACAATGTTCAGCAATGGCTAAAACATTGGTGTCTTATCAGCATTGTTTTGGTCACAGATCTAAAACACAGAACCATATCAGCTTCTATGAAGAAAATTAACTCCATCCCAGAAAGACCCAGTGCATTATGAAAAGAGTTTCAAGAGGTGAGGACTCTTCAGTTTGGAAAATAGAATGAGGGGATATATGATAGAGCAGCATAGAGAAATGTAACTGGGGACAATTATTCCCCTTTTCTCACAGCAACAGTCCAGTGGAGCATCAGACGAAATGGTCAGGCTGCAGATATAAATCAAATAAAAGGAAGTGCTCTTTCACACAGCATGTAGAAAAGTCTGGAACTCATGACCAGAGGCTCCTGTGGAGGCTCTTTGTGTAAATGGGTTTGAAAATCTCTTAGACAAATTAATGGAAGAAGAGTCAATCAAGGACTATCAAACAGGATGCAGATGCAGCTTAAAACTGGAAAAGTAGTGAGAGACAGTAGCAAGCTCTGCTTTCACCATTCTTAAGCTCTCTCACCATACATTTAGTACAGGCTCCTTTCAGAAATGTGATACAGGCTACACAGACCTTTGGTCAGATGTGTTGTTTGGGTTTTTTTGTTCTTACGTTTATGTTATTATTAGACTGCAGTTCATCTCAGGTTATACTTTCCCGGTAACACATTTTGAGTAGAGGAGGCCACAGAAGATAGAAACCAGGATTTCCTCACAAAGATGAAAAATTTAAAACATTTCCCATCTACACCATTGATTTGTGTTAGGTGTTCAAAACTAATTTCTTCCCCAGCAGGTGATTTCCAGTTGGAAACATCCTTGTTGACCTCTGTCTTCAGTTCTTGTTTAAACCGTTTGTACGCCTTTTTTTCCCCCTCTAAGTTCACAAGTCTAATTTCTTCCCCAGAGGGTGTTCACAGTTTCTTCAAAGCCTTCATTCCTTATCTGGAGTCTGTGATGTTCCTTGACAACATTCACACCTCCTGTTTGTCAGGTCACCCTGGTCAGGCAAAGAAGAAGAGGTGATTCTGGTTAGAGATGCACTGAACTAGCTGATTCCAATTAGAGGAGGTTAGAAAAACACCCAATTTCAGTCTGCTGCTTTCATTTCAGATAGTTTATCCAATATCTAAATTGGAAGCAGCAGGTATCTGATCTGAAAATAAATTGTTTTTCCTTAAATCTCAACCTTAGTGCTTTGGTATTTTTTCACTGATGCTTCAGTTTGAGTTAGTGGGAACACCCACATCAAATTCTGTTTGGAATTGTAAAACTTGTAACACTGTGCTACTGTCTGAGGGTGGTATAGAGGCTTCAGTGAGGTCTTTTAGACAAATGTTTCTAAAATAGGCAATACAACCACTAAATATTGGTTACTTGGAAGCTTGTTTTCATTACCGTTGAAAACATAGTTACAGACTGAAATGGGGTCCTTTGACCATAATGACATAGGATTTTACATAAAGTACTTTATACTTATGTCTTCAACTATCTTATTTCTCACTTTATACAAGTCTAATAATATCATATTGAATTAATGTAAAGGTCTATTTGCAATTAATTATTTTTAACCAAGAGAGTTAAATCTGAATTTAACATTTGGGTTGAAATATCTAACAAGATGTATAAGTGCAGTTGTGTATTTTTGAATTTGTGCATTCAAGTGGCAGTGATATTTAGGTTCAAGGTTTTACACTAATAATAAATGCAATGTTAAAACATTTTAGATATATTCTGTTCAGAAAAGGAACCTATATAGGCCCAAACATTTTCCCCAAACTGGGTCAATGACCTTATACTCTCTATCTTCCTTCATATGTAAATGCATGTATAAGAATGGTGGTTTATAACTTCCAATTGATCCTTTCAGATCTCTTTCTTTACTTAAAAATGGGAACATAGAATCCATAGTTCCTCTAGAAGCCAAACTTTTAAAAATAAGGTAGTTGAAGACATAATTAAAACAAGCAAAGAGAAGTGGGAAAAGTTATATCCTGCTTTGATCTTTATAGCATTATCTTTAACAGATCTAAAACAACTGCCACCAGCTGCCATCTGGGTCCCAATGCTTTGTTCTTCCACTGGGAAACAATTATTTTTGAGCTAGACCTAATAAATGATGTGTTCAATACTGATTCATATTTTGACCAAGACATTGGCTGACCTACTACTGTTGTGTTAGAAAACGTTTTTAGAGGAAAGAGCAACCTATCTATGCACACCGCACTGTGCACTCTGTGCCGTGCCTGCAGAAAGTGAGGGTCCAAACCCCAGCAAGCATCCCTCCTACAGATTGTCTGCAAGAAATGGTGAAAACAAGGAAATAGAGGACTGTGCAGTAGGCTTTAGGAAAAGGATCATCTTTAATTCTTAGATATTATTGCCAACTACTGTGCAACAGAGAACCGAAGGTAGGAAAACAGAGAAAGGAAGAAAAGACAGCACAATTGTGTGAAGTAGAGTTTGGGGCTCAGAGTCAACTGTGCAAATCTTCGTCTCTGATCTTTTTTCCTGACCAAGTAACCTCTAACTGAACAAGATATCTCAATTTGGTTTGGGAAATGGAACCTGAACCCTGATCTTTCTCATCTCTGTCAGGGGACAGGAACTCCTTGAGGACCTGGAGCACTGGGGATTTCCCATGGGGTTTGACAGGGCAGGGCATGGCAGCCAGGACCAGTTCCACCATCCCACCCAGGAGCAGGGCAGCTGGGGAGCTGAAATTGTGTCCTGGTCTGTAGACAGGGTTGGGGGAGCCCTGGAGGGCTTGGGCAGGGACAGAAAGGCCCATTGGTGCCCCAGGGCCCTGGCAGCCTCTTTCGCAGCAAAGCATTCCCTTCTGTGCTACCTTATATTGCCTTTGCTCTCATTCTGTCTGCTCCCTTAATGAATCTTTCTTTTCTTGCAATCCTGTGGCTACATGCAAGATGAGAAGTGATCTGATCCAAAACTGATAACAGCCTATAGTAAAAAGAGACATCAGATCGCAGGAGAATTAACAAGATTTGTGCCAGGTAAGAGTCTATTTTTATTTGCTAAGGTGACAGCATTTCTACTCAAGCATAATTCACGCTTTCTTGTTTTTGTTGAACATCCCACAAACTGTTGCATTAGTTGTATGTTTTGGTGTCCAGGACATCACAGGTATTGAATAGACTAGAGCTGAAGTTTGTAGTGTGATGGGTTAGCACAGGGTTAACTACACTGCAGATACTTATGCTTTTTCATTGCATACTATGACATCTTCTGTATGTGACAAATTTTTGAACTTGTGCTTTTCTGGCAGGTGATTGTTAAAGAGCTTCTTGTGACACTTTAGAATAAATGTCCAATGATTACTAAATCATTTGGCACTCCTCAGCAATAATGTAAATCATGATGTTCTTCTGTGGCATTAGTGGATGTAATCTCTTTCAAAAGTCCCATAAAATCCTTGTCTCTTGTCTCAGTATAGTTAAGTATATCTGCTTTAGTGTATCTACATTTGGCAGTGCTTCACTTTCTTTGATGTATGTAGTAGAAAGAGATTGATAAGTAGGTACCAGTGTTTAGGGATAAGCAAAGCCAGTTTAATACAGATATCTTAATTTGATTGAGTTTCAAGAATTTAGAGGTTTTCTAATGTCCCTTCCTTCTTCTGCTTACCCTTAAATTTAATTAGATTGAGGTCTATTAGGCTTGGAAATAAAATCTTCATATCTAGCTTATAAAGAGAACATGGCAATGTTTTGCTGTTTCTGTGGGAAAAAAAAACCAAACTTCCCCCCCAACCCCACAAAAACAAAACCAAACAAAACCCAAGACTTTTCACCCTTTTCACATAGTAACATAAAAAATCCAGATTTTGCATTTAGAAGTTGGTTTTGCCAAATGTGAGATTCTTATTCAATAATACAGAACAACAAGCGACTATTTCCAAAAATGTTTTAAAGGACACACTTGTAAGTGCCTTACAATATTTGAAGTAGTGGTATTTCACCATTTTTAACTTCTCTCTTGAAATTCTTCACATGGAGAAGCCCTCCTTGCATTATATAAAAGCATATCTCTTCATACTGAGGTATTTAGTTGCTAGGTTCACAAAATAGAACAGTAAGCACTTGACCTGTGTTGCTGCTGCTCATATAATATCATGAACAGGCTGATGGATCATGAAAAACGAAGATAAAGATAGGTACCAGAAACTGAGCTCCATTTTGCTGTTCCTTTCTCTGCTGAGGTTTATAAGAAGGCAAGGGTGCCTACTTAAACATATCTTGCAGCTAGAGTCCTTATTGTGACACAACACCAAATATGTTCCTGTTTTTCTGAAAAGAATGCCTTTAATAAACAATATGTGTCTTACTGAATCAGTGGAGAGAACCTTGAAACACACCAACTTTCTGAAGGCAGGATTAACTATCCCTATATCATTACAGTCAGATATTTGTTCTGCATATCTTGAAGTCCTCCAGTGATGGAGACCCCCCCAAACTACTAACTAATCTAGTGCTTTGATATGAATAGGGATATCCACTTTTAATCACACTTTTATAATTCTAAACTTTTTCTTGTATTTTGGTGCAATTAGATAGATGACCATACTCAAAGAGCCTCCTTCTATTTCTGTGCTTTCTTTTCAATTTCCAGTTTTACAACTCTGTGACATCCTAATTTCTTGGGATAATGACTCAGATTTGCCAATTCCTAGGTCAGGATTAAGCTGAAATGACACTAAGGATTCTTCAGCTCACAAAACTCAATTTTTATTCACTCACAACAGATAATTGGCATGAAACTGTGTCAGTAACCTTTGCAACCTCTGCAACAGGCATTAAACTTACACCAACTAGAGGCAGATCTTACAACATAGCCCAATAAGCCTTAAACATGCCCAAACAAGCCTTGCCTTATATGTGGGCATAAGGAATAAGAATGGGAGAGAAAAGGGGAGAAAGAGAGTGAGAAAAAAAGACAAAATAGGAAGATTTCACCAATCCTGGTTCCATCGTTGATCCAGTCAGCCTAGAGGTGCAGTTCCAGAGGGGCACAGCCACCCAGGGAACCAGGACTTGTGTCCTTTTATGATTCCTTTCCCATCCTCTGGATGGGCACTTGGACTCGTTAGGCTAATTAGGCATCATGCACAGTTCATGCTTCCAGAATTCTGCATGCTTTGGTACATGTGCAGTTTGTACCTTCAGATTCTTCTGGAAATGAGTCGGTGGGCTTGGGGGTCATTGTGGAGTTACTCCCTCCTCCCTGTGGGTGTGACTTTTATTTGACCTTTCTTTTTGGCACATGTGTGGTGAAAACGGCTTCTCTATTGGTTTTTCAGCGAGTGACTCAAGACAGGGAAGTTCAGCCTCTGAAAACTGTGGTCCCACCTCTGCAGGACCCCCTCTTCTTGCCATGTCTCCCTGCCATTACCTGCACAGCATTTCCATAGAAACCATTTCCTTTGCCAGAGTTCTTTAACAGATGGCTGAGACATCAGCTATGGTTTCATCAGACCGTCACACCATCCCACTGAGCTGAACCAAGCAAGGGACTGGTTGGGCTCTTACCTGCCAGCCAAGTTCAACTCATCCCACACATGTAAAGTGCTCCATACTTGTAGACACTCTGGTCACTCCTTGAGTTTTCTCACTTGCTGTCTTCCATTTCTTAATTCTGAGGATAATTTAAGTGAATAGTATGTTTCATATTTGTGTTGGTTTAAGCCCTGCTGGGACTGGAGACCACGTTGCTGTTGCCCTCCCCCACCCTCAGCCAGTCAGGTTGGAAGTGAGGCACAAACCCCGGATTGAAATAAGAAGAAATTTAATACAACAGTGTGATAAACAATCTGAACAACAACAGTAGCAATGATAACAGCAATAAACAGTGATAATAGTAAGCAAGACAAACGATATACAGAGAAATACTGCAAATGGTCACAGAACAGCTCCCCGCCACCAAGACCACGAAGGAAAAAGTTCTCACGCGCGGACCTGATGTCAGCATGGTATGAATAACCCGGCTGGAGATCCCTTCCCCCTCTCTCTCTGCTGGGGAAACTTAACCCTATCCTAGCTGAACCAGGACAATATTGCAAAAAGTAATTTAATTGAAGCAGTTTCTGAGACCAATAACATTACCAAACGGTTTAAGTCTACACAGCATAAGAGAATGGCAAAAGATAAGTCATTTCCCAATTGAGCTATTCTCACATACCCTCCATAGCTTTCTACCTACCTACTCCAGATAGAGGATTAAACAGATGAGTAGCCCATTCTACACAGTGTAGTTGAACTCAAATACATACAGAGGTTTTCTTTCTCCATTCCAAGTCCCCTTTTTACCATAGAATCATAGATTGGTTTGCATTGAAAGGGACTGTTAAAAGATTATGTAGCTCCACCCCCCTGCCATGGGCAGGGACATTTTTCACTAGATCAGGTTGCTCAAAGCCCTGTCCAGCCTGACTTTAAACAATTCAATGGACACCCACTCCTCTGGACAGCCTTTTCCAGTGTCTCGTCATCCTCATAGCAAAGAATTTTTCCTTCTATCTAATCTAAATCTGTCCTTCTTTAATTTAAAACCATTACCTCTTGTCCTATCACTTCATCATGGGAATGCCAGTAGATTAAAAATAAATAACAGTCAGTCAGGAGGATTATGCCAAGCAGAGAACAGCATTTACAGCATGTACAATAATGTGTACTATCTGGGATACATTTCATATTCAAAAGTAGTATTTATCGCAAATAATGAGTAATATTTAATGCAAATCAACTAACTTTGCCCTAGGATAAAAGTTTATGTGCCAAAAAAACCTGCAAGGACCTTCATGATCTAGTTGTCGCCAGGCTGCAGTTCCAGTAAGCAGAAGCTAACATTTCAAGAAGAATCTGTTTCCAGAAAAGCTGTTAAATTTTGTGCTTTGGAGGCATGAGGAAGGACAGTTAAAAAAAAACATGTCAAATCTGTAGTTTATAGTTGATTTTCATCAACTTTTTCAGCATATATTATCTTATAAAACTATAATACATAACATACATATGTTCTTTGAGTTAACTATCAATTTTCTATCATTGCACCTTTGCAAACATTTTAGTTTAGATTTTGGGTGCTCTTTTGAAGGACATTTCCCCATACCTCCCATTTACTGAGCTTCAGATAGAGTGAAATGGTCTCGTAGTGTCTGAATTCCTTTCAGGTAAACCTAAACAAAATTATATATATTTCTGGAGATTTTCTGTTCTCCAGTTGCTATTGGGCATTCAGTCCACAGAACCAGATAATGTGAAGCAACCTCCATAGAACCTAAATGCACAAGGTAGGAGCATCGTATCATAATCTCTCCCCAGACCCACTCCTGCTACACTCATTAATGTAGACATAGCCTAGAAAGACATCTAAATGTAGAAACTCCTACTGTGAAAGAATTCTTTCAGATGGGTTGTTGAGATTCCCTTTCTGATGTCAGATACCTTTTTAGTCAGCAGTTTTTAAGTTGTTCCTCACTCACAGTATTTACAAGGGTTCTTTCCTGAAACAGACCTCTTGGATACACAGACACTGGTGTGTTCACTACTGCCTAAGAACACTGTTTCTTTGAGGTCACTTGTAGAGTAGTTGCATAGCATACCCTACAAATGCTTAATTTTTAAATGTGCTGCAGTCAGTCATGACTAGTTCAAGTATGAAATATATACTTGGTCTATATGGGTCTGTAAGACCTATTTACAAATTGCAAAACCCTATAGTCAACCTAAATTCTTTAGTGCAAAATGCTAAAAGCTGCAAAACCTAAGTCTGATGCAATGATAGGATTGTTACCCTGTTAAGAACCATATGGCAATTGACAGCAATGTACAAAAGTCCTTATGTCAATTTTGCCTTATGCTAACCTTAAAAGGCCCCAAACCTGGCCTATAAGGCCTGCTATCGAGCTGTTATGAGAACTCACTATGTGATCCTGAGATTGGTACTTGATGTTTTTTGCAATGATTTGGAGTTCAAGCATGAGATAGATGACAACAAAGGTGTTGAGAATACGGACACAGGTTGAAACATGACTGAATCTCCATAACCGTAAATAAGTCACTGATGGTAATTACTGGTCACTGAAGAATTGCAGCCTTAAGAAAAGATTGTTTTGTGCAGGACAGCCAAGAAAAACAAAAAGTAAGTTTGTGTGATAAGGCGCCTGTCACCTTGTGGGAAATTATCACTTACCAGTATTGCACAGTTTGTAGTCTGGAGGCTGGAGGGAAAAGGCTAAAAATATCTGCCTAGAAACTCAAACACCTTATAAAATACAATTTGGAGAAGGAAGATGGGAATGGGAATTCTGACATGAGATCATCATGGGAATTGTATCATCAGACTTGCGAGTGCACTGCCTACTTTTCCTGTCTGCTTCTCCTGCCTGCTTCAGAACTCTCTGCTCCCATGCCCTGCTATCAATGACCAATTTCTCAAAGACCTTTTCACAAGTCAGACAACTACCCAAGACAAAATACAAGGAAATGAAAGATTGTGTGTTTCTTTGTGTGTGCATGCATTTGTGTGTGAAAGAGTACATGTGCTGTAGACTCACAGAAGAATAGGGAATTTATTCAGAGTAGTTTAGAAATTAAGCTATGACCCAGGGTATAAAGGAAGGCAGAAACAATCTGTCCAAAACAAAGATCTCATTCCTTCTTGACAAATCTAAGTTTCAGTTTAACTAAGCACATAAGTAAGACACCTGAACTGGGCAATCAAGGCAATTTCCCAAAACCTGTTGAAACAGTAATGCACCTGCAAAGCATCTCCTGTCCAGCTATGGCTGGAGAGGCTGGCAAAACACCAGGATGTCCAGACACAAGAGCACTCATCCATGGGATGGAAAATATAAGGGACTCTACTAGCCTCCCAGAAATGCCCTGAAGTATGGAGAAGAATCAAATTTAACTGGAGTGATTAGTTATGAGATAAAAGAGAGGAAACTTACCTTTTTTCATAGAAACAAAAGGAACAATAAGTGTCCTTGCTGGGTCAGACATCCTCACAGAACTCCACCAAGTGTGTGAGTCAGGATTTCCTGAAGCTCTGTTGAGGCTTTCCCAACATCCTGTGCTTTTCCATGTGCTCAGTGGTCTTATCTTTTAGATATTCTCATCTTGCAAGTGTAGAAATCACTCTCTGGTCTGTAGTTCCCACATTCCCCTCTGTGGCTCTCAGCCTTTCTTTGTAATGGGAGTTACTCTTCTAGCCCAGTAGAAGTTGCATAGTGCAGTTTGCAATGATAGTTTACAAGGCTTTGCCAGATGCTCTGCAGTTTCACATCTGAGTTACTCCAAGGATTTGTGCCAAATGCTATCCAGTTCTGGAGCCTTACCTAACTTTTTTGTTTGGTCTAATTCCCCCTGTATATTCACAACAAATTTTTCTAACTCCTCTGATCCCTCTGCTGTAAAGAATAGCGAGGAAGTGGGAATTATCAAAGTCTTGAGCAGTAGACTAATATAAAAATCTGTTACACTTCTCTAGCTACGTCTTGTGCATCCCTGAGTACCTCTGCTATGCTCTGGTCATCAAATTTCCTGTCTTCCCACATATGATGAAGAAGTAAACAACTTGCTAACAATTTGAGAATTCTCTGCAAGCCACTCTTCAAATTCTGTTCTAGTCTTCACACTTTGTCTTTAAGATCAAGCTGACATGTTTTGTGGTCTTTTTCTTCTCATTCAGACAAGCTTTCCATTTTCTATAATGCTGACCTTTCATTATGATAGCCTTATTAACTTTTCTATCAGGTCATTTTGGGGTTTTTATACTTTTGTTTTAGTTTGTACCTTTTATATGTCTATTATTAATAGCAGGCATTTATATAGTACTTCTCAGCAGATAGTGCTTTAGGAAGGACATGAGTAGCACTAGCTCTGCTCTTGAGAAAGGGAAACACAAGGGGGGAAATAATTGTCCCTAAGCTTTTCAATAGACCAGTAGAAAACGAGGAATAAAATCCTTTTCAGTCCCAATGGTCATTACATTGCATGCACCAATAGGGTGGAATTCATATGCATCTTTATACACTGTAGTGGTGTACTGGGTCTGGCTGAGCTGGAATTGGTTTTCCGCTATAGCAGCCCTCACGGTGCTGTGTTTTATGCTGGGAGCTGGCAGAGTGTTGATAGCACCCTGGTGTTGTGGCTACTGCTGAGCAGTGCTTACACAACAGGCTCTTACAGGCTCTTTCCAACATTCTCCCCCCTCAGTGGGACAGGGTGGGCAAGATCTTGGGAGGGAACACAGCCAGGACAGCTGACCCGAACTGATCAAAGGGATATTCCAGACCATATGACATCTGCTCAGTATAAAGCTGGGAGAAAGGAGGAAGGGGGTGGGGTCACCCTTGGTCCTCCGAGGCAACCACTACGTGTATCGGAACCCTGATCCTGAGAAGGCCTGACATCGCCTGTTCATGGGAAGTAGAGAATAAATCTGTTTGCTTTTTGTTGCTTCCGTGCACAGACCGTTGCTTTGCTTTGCCTATATTGAAACTGCTTTTGTTTTATCCACAAGGTTTGGTCTATCTTATTTTCTTTCCCCTCTTTGCCCTGTTGAGAAAACAAGGGGAAAGGAGGGGAAGTGATAGAGCGACTTGGTGGGTACCTGGCATTTAGTCAAGGTCAAACCACCACAAGTGGGCTTCCATCTAGCCATTTGAGCTTTGCTATGCAAGACCTCTACAACTATACATGTTTTAGTGGGCATTAACAGGAATGCAGACAAATAGGAAAGTGTATCTAGGATAGATTAACAAAAGCAGTCTTGACTTTTAAATTAAAAAAAAAACAACAACAACAACAAAAAAAACAAACAAACAAAAAAAAAAAAGAAAAAACAACATCAAAACTCAAAAAACAAAAAGACAAATAAAACCCTCTGGCTACAAGCTTCTTTCTGTACTATTAAACAATGAACTGTGATGACTAAGTTTGGGTGTTGTAAAAAATGCACTTAAGTTTCAATACTGAGACAGCACAGTTTTCAGACTGGAATAGTTTCAGACTAGAACATGGTGAACTCAGCTTTGCAGTGTTCCTTGGTCCATCAAGGAAACTTTTGGAATATCATTCAAAGTACAACCTTTAATTAAAAGTAACCATAAGGGCCACTGAAAAAAGAAAGCATATGACAGGGATTTGTGCTAAATGACAAGCATTGACAGCAGACTGACTAAGGTACACTGAAATGTGTTGGAATTCAATTTTAAAACAACTCATTGGACCTCATTCTCTATTATATGAAGGCTCCTTCTCACTGTTTGGCTGGAGAAACAGCCATAAGGTAAATAAGAATAAAACTTATTGGCACTAGGTAATCCTTGTCACTATCACTTAGTCAAAGTGTTGCAGGTAATCACTTCAGTGTGAGATCTATTATAGCTCAACTCCAGCTTGAATTTAAACAAGAATCAGAGAAAAAGGAGACAAACTAAGAAGGAAGGAGAAAGCAATGCAGCCAGGAAGAAATTCACATTTAATATTATTTTTAAAATAAATAAATAAATAAATAAAAAAGTAACCACAAGTAAAAGCTGGAAACAGAAAGAAATGGAAATAACTACAGTAGTTCAAACAGATGTAGTAAACACATATTCTTCTTGATTTCTGTGTGTTACTTGATATCACTGTATAAAATTTTGTGCAATATAAAAGATTCTATTTTTATTTCCTGAAATCATATTCTGTACAGTCACAAGGTCCAACATGCAAGTGGAAGGGCAGAACAAAAGGAAAAATTCTGCCAACTTCTTGTTTAAGAATGTGTGCAGTTAGGTATAGTTTTTTCAACCCAAACTTCAATAACTGTAATCATTACAACATGTCAGACCATTTTTCTGTGCTAGGGACTTCTGCAGAAGCTTTATTTCTAGAGATTTTAGCTTGTATCTTTCCTGACGCCATCAAGATCATCAGTACATTACAGCTTTATTTTCACTGTTAAAAAATGTATATGTTCTTAAATCACACTCAGTGGTAAGTAATAAATATTTTGAGCATAAATTCTTTCGAAAAGACCATCATTTTACCATCATGCCCACAAAGAACTGACACCATGAAATGTCTCTGGTACTCTTAGAGCACCTATAACCAGATCACTCTCCTGGCCTCTACTTACATGCAGCCATTCCTGCTTGAATTGTTCTTAAATAATGATTAAACTGCACATATGGTATTCCCAAAATGTTGCAGACATCCCTAGGTCTGTTGTGTGTCTTTTATGACACTTTTTCTGTGTCCTGTAGTTCAGGAAAGGAAAGTTGTGTTGTGATAGCCATGAATGCCATCATCTCTGTAAGCTGAACAAAGACGAGAACTAAATATTATTCTTGCTGCATCAGTCATGTTGTCATAAACCAGAGCTGTGATAACAAGTTTATTGTTAGCTTAACAGTTTTACATCGCCAAGAGTGTGCATACTCACCATTTTTATTTCTTCCTAAAACTTTTTTTCTTTCCATAAGGCCATTTTTCTTACATTTCCATTCTTAATTTCATTGCTTCTATGAGCTCCTGTTCCTGAGAAACATAAACACATACTTCATTGCAACAAGAAATGATGACCTACAGCATGATTTTTAAAGTTTTGTATTTTAAACAAATACTTGGTATAAGTCTTGAAGTTTAAATCCAGTTCAGATTATGTGTTACTGACTTTGAGATTTCATAGCAACAAGAATGCTTGATGGATGCATCACAAGAATTATTCCTTTCTGTTCTTGATCATGGCAGCTGTGCCGAGTGGAAACACCATAGCTGATAGGGCCCATGAGAGAAAGTTGTTACGCTATTCTGTGTTCATTACTGAGCCTAATTACTCTCAGATTACAATGCAAAATGCATCTGCTTTAAATGACACTCTAGTAATAGACACGCAGAGTGAACCAAATAGCTCTTCCTAATGTCATAGAAGCAATTTCTTCTTCAGGATGGTGAATGACATCGATATGCACATATATATTATTCACAACAGTTTAACAATTTAACACTAATTATTCACAGCAGTTGAATGGGTTCATTTCATGTATCCAATAATACCTCAACATTGTAAGTGGCATCTGTATTACAGTATCCAGGAACACATCCAAGTTCTCAGGTCCAGGCACTCCCACAACTACCCACTCGCAACCCAGTCTGAACGACTGATGGTGGCCCAGACTCTCCTATCACTCCATCTCTGCAGTTCCTGGTTTCCATACAATTAAAATACAAACATGTAGGCTAGATGGGAGCATCAGAGCTCCTTAATTAAATGCTAGATCAGGGACTGTGTTTCTTGCACCTGCCAGTGTGAGTGCTGCAACAAGGGGAATGGATTCATTCAGACAGTCCTATAACTTAAAACAGAAATTGAACTAATTGTCACTTAGCAAGGTTACTTCTGTTCTTGGTTTTTTATCACTTTTTCTTTATAGTTATTGTTCCCATTTGCCTAAAATAACAATAACTTTCAAATTCCATTTTTAGAGGGATTTAGAATCTCTTTACAGAATATTCAAGGGCTAGCTATAATAATAATAGATCAGCTAAGACAGAAAATAGAGGTGATATTTTGAGGAGGAAGCTTCCTTGTCTTTTTCTGTTTTTTTTAATAGAAAGACTTCATGTCTCAAAGAAGGATCAAGAAAAAGCAACAGACAATGCTCATAACAGAATTTTCTGGTGTGGATCCTATAACTTGATAAAAGCAATCTACTAGAAGAAATGTTTGCTATGGTTTAGAAGTTGTACATTAAGGTTTAGCCTGCAGTGAATTTGTACTGACAAATTATAAAACACTTAAAATTGTACTGTAAACAACTGTAATGGAAATCCTCTTTTTGAAATTTTACTAGCATATGACAGAGCACCACTGTAATAAGGCCTTTTTATTTGCATAGCTCTTCAATATTTTATTAAAATATTTTAAACATTCTCTAAATAAACTTAGCCACTCTTAATACTAATATATTGCGTTTTCAGGGTTTGGGTTTTTTTTTTTTTTCCGAAATAATTCTGCTTTGGATTAAAATTACCTTGGTATTTCACCACAACTATACTATAAATTGCATCTCACTTCATATTTCTCACAGGACCTCTCTCCACTGAAAATATTATCCATTGCTCCCTACCTTCTATAAAAACATAGTGCAAATTTTCTGTGATTAACTGAGAGTGGAGCTTGAGAAAGACTGTTTTAGTTTGGGTATCTCTAGAACCTCTAGGTAACACAAACACAGAAGATTCCTTATTTGCCTTTTTTTTGTCCTTCGTATCTATCTGATCACTGCCACTTTTCTCTACAATCCTAGATTCTAAAGATATGGGAATTCTTTAGTCCTTTCTAGTTGCACAAGGAAAATTAGAGTAGTGAAAGAGGAGAGGCAGAAAATTGGTTGTAAGACCTGAAAAGAGTGAGGAATGTTAAAATGCAGGAATAAAAATATAGTCAAGAGCAAGAGACTTCCACAGCACACGGTACTTTCAAAGGCAAATAGAAGAGGTTAATCTCTTCTCATACCTTCACAGTAACATAGGAACACCTTAATGAAAAGAATGTTACAAATTACCAAGCTTGAAACTAGTTTTAGAAAATAAATTTGAAGAAATTGAGACCAAATACTTCTTTGGTTCAAATTTTACTATCATTTAACATGTCTGGTAATGCTGAAAAATTATCCCCTCTATATATTTGGGTTACACAGGAGACATGGATAGAAGCATATGTTTCTGCAGAAGACAGACTGAATACTGAAAAAAATAGATTAATAACAGTTTCTGGCATTCACTGAATTTAATATCATAGAGTTCTCCCAGAAAGAAACAAAAAAGAGGAGGGGGACATCTCAAATGCGATTTTCAGCATCACTATTTGACAGTAGAAGTTAAAAAGCGATCTGACTGACAATAAAACCTTTTCAAGAACTGCAACGTGGAGAGAGAACTGCATGGAGTTTATGGGATTTCGCAATATAGAGGACTGTAAAAGGCTGTCTGTGATAAAACAGTTCTAGAGGAACATCCTCCTAAATGTACACAACATCTGACAGTGCAGAAAGGATGCTAATTCTGAAGATGAAGACAGCACTGGAGTTGAAGAGGCACATAGAGAATTAAGACATTTTAAAGAATCTTCCCCATGAGAAGCAAAATGCTGGCTTTCCTATATATAATTCATCATCCCACCTAGTTATTTAGAGCTATCATAGATATTTGGTAATCAAAACAGTCTGGATTGATTGTTGACTATGAGGCATGATTGCCTAGTGTAATGTTGTATCAGTTCATTGTTCCCCTGATTAAAAGCACTTGTTTGTATAACATTTTTAAAGAATCCTCAAATTAATGCAATTGGAAGAAAACTAACAAAAAATCTTTTTAGAGTGTTTGGCTCTAGCAAACTTGGATGAATCAGGGTAAAGCAATTTTTTATGCCACTAAAATTTTTTCAGTTCATTTTCAGGAATATAATTCAAGAAATTCTACATATCAAAAGTACACCAAAAAAAAAAAGAAAAACAAACAAACAAAAAAAAAAGCCCCACAAACCAACAACAAAAAACCTGCAGAGAAAAGGACATAACTGTAAGAGAATCTATTTTTTTCTACTCTTTCTCTCATTCTCCACCAGATTCCCTCTCAAATCATTCATAACATTTAAAGGTGATATGTCAGGTTTGGCAGATATATGACTGGATACATGAATATACATAATATAATAACAATGTGCTAATGGTGATGATAGCTGGTAATGAAGCATCATTACGACATTTTAATGTGCCTTATCATTACTACTCCTATTGAATTGGAAGTAAACAGTGTTTTCAAGAAACATAACCCAACTTGAGATCTTGCTGGAGGCAGGCATTTACCACTGTACAGAAAAAACTGTTGACAATACAGGTGTTTCACTTCAGATTTACCAATAATTTCATAGCAGTCAAACAGCATTTGCACTTAGGGTGCAAAGTTTCTTGGTACAACAGACAGAGCAGAGCCATCAGTTTTACCACTACAAGTGGGACTAAAAGTACTTTTGTTTCTCCTTAGACCCTAGCACTTGCTGTAGTCTAAGCTTTCTTCTGGGCTGCTCATAAATTGGACTCCAAGGCCATGTCTTCACTATACACTCATTAAATTTGCAGATGACAGAAGATAGATTTTATCTGCAGGCCAAAGAAAAAGCATGTTTAATTATCCTTTACTTTCTCCTATTTACAGAACAACAGGGCCAGATTTTGTTCATGATGATTTAAACTTGTGTCTTAGCCATTGATGTACAGATGCTAAAAAATTTGGTGAAGAGTTATAAATATGTAAAAAAAATAAATTTGTTGATTGTGAAATATATAATGAAATAAGATTTTCTTTTTTTCATTTGCCTGAGTTTACTAATCAGATTGCTACGGTTAGAGTTTATGCCTCATCCTATATTCAGCTAAATTAACAAAAAAAAAAAAAAATAATCAGCAATTAGACAGTCAAAAGGAATCTCTGCATGCATCCAGCTATACAGTAAAAATTATTGGTAGAAAACCACATATTGAAATATTTGGATTAGCTTAAATTGCATGCACTAAGCACCCTGAGTGAAAAGCACCCCACAATCTCTGCTCTGCCAAGGAGAGAGAGATGACATAAACTGGAGGGAATTGCTGATTGACAGGTTAATTTTTTGGATATTTTTGGTATTTGTTCCCCAGATTTCACACATGTTCTAATAAATAAATCTCTGCCTCACAGAAGGACTCTACCCTGGCTTCTCTTGAAGCTGAAAGGGTCATATGAAAGGGGGAACAAGAGGGAAGATTGAGGCAGGCAATTAGAACTGTGTCTGATTGTTATAAATAAGAAAAGACAATTCACCAAGACAAGTATTTATATTCTGCTCTTCTTTTTCTACAGGCTAGAAGTAGCAAATATTCCTGTTATGAATGAGAACTGAGATCGTGGTGGAAATTATGAAACCTGTGCATCCTGCAACTGGGGTATATAAAAACTTTTGGTATACATTAAATGTTCCAAAAGGTGTGAGAATGGTATAGATTTTGTCCATTGTAAGGCTCACATGATACCAGAATTAGGCTTTATGACCAGAGTTTGTGAGATGTTTTGCCAGCAACAATTCTCAACCTGCCATTTCAGTGGAGGCAAGGGATGGAGACATGCAGCACAACAAAGATGCAAGGGATACTGATGGATCAGTAATCGTGGTAACACCTGTGAAAGGTCAGACTGGAATTAGGACCTCTGAATGCAAAAAGGTGCTGGGAACATCAGCCCATCTGAAGTGCATCTATACCAGTGCACACAGCATGGGTAACAAACAGGAGGAGATTGAAGCCATGATGCAACAGGAAAATTATGATGTAGTGTCTATCACAGAAGCATGGTGGGATGTCTCCCATGACTGGAGTGTGCCAATTGATGGCTACAAGCCCTTTAGGAGGGACAGACAAGGAAGGAGAGGTGGTGGGGTGGCTCTGTATGTTAAGGACTGTTATGATTGCTTTGAGCACAGGTGTAGTGAAGACAGGGTTGAGTGTCTTTGCATTACAATCAGAGGGAAGGCCAACAGGGCAGATGTCACAGTGGGAGTCTATTATAGGCCACCCAACGAGGACAGAGAGGTGTATGAAATATTCTATAGGCACTTAGGAGAAATCTCACGATCCCTTGCCCTTATTCCTGTGGGAGGATTTAACTTCCCAGACATCTGCTGGAAAGACAACACAGCAGAGGGAACCAGTCCCAGAGATTCCTGGAATGTATGGAAGATAGCTTCCTGACATCTGATGAGTCAAGGGACCAGAGAAGGTGCCCTGCTGGACCTCCTCTCTGTGAACAGAGAAGGACTGGTGGATGATGTGGCGGTTGGAGGATGACTAGGGCACAGCGATCATGAAATAATAGTGTTCACTATTCTTAGTGAGGCCAGGAGAGGGCTAAGCAGAACTGACATCCTGGACTTCCAAAGGGATGACTTCGACTTGCTTAGGCAAATGCTTGACAAAATCACTTGGAAGACAGTCCTGAAGAGTATAGTGGTCCAGGAAGGCTGGACACTCTTTAACAAGGAAGTCTTAATGGCACAGGAGCTGGCTGTCCCCAGGTGATGTAAGAGAAGCCAGCAGCAGAGAAAATCACCCTGGCTGAACAGGGAGCTTTGGCGGCAACTCAGGGAGAAAAGGAGAGTTTACAGCCTTTGGAAGAAGGAGCTAGCCACTCACAATGATTACAAAGACATTGTGAGGCTATGCAGGGTGGAAGTCAGGAGGTCTAAAGCCCAGCTAGAAATTATTCTGGCTTCAGCAGTCAAGGATAACAAGAAATGTTTCTGTAAGTATGTCAGTAACAAAAGAAAGACCAGGGAGACCCTCCATCCCCTACTAGATGCAGGAGGAAACATGGCAACAAGTGATGAGGTCCTTAATGCCTTCTTTACCTCAGTCTTTAATAACAAGACTAGTTGTACTGAGGGAATGCAGCCTCCTCAGCCAGAATACAGAGACTGGGAGAATGAACCCACTGCAATCCAGGAGGAGACAGTCAGTGACCTACCGCATCACACATACACAAGTCTATGGGACCGGATGGGATACACCCGAGGGTGCTGAAGGAGCTGGCTGGGGTGCTCACCAGGCCACTTTCCATCATTTACCAGCAGTCCTGGCTGACCGGGGAGGTCCTGACAGATTTGAAATTGGACAATGTGGTGCCCATATATAAGAAGGGTCAGAAGGATGATCCAGGAAATTACAGGCCTGTCAGCTTGACTTCAGTGTCCGGGAAGCTGATGGAGGAGCTCATCCTGAGTACCATCACACAACACATGTGGGACAACCAGATGCTCAGGCCCAGTCAGCATCGGTTTATGAAAAGCAGGTCCTGCCTGACAAACCTGATCTCCTTCTACGACAGGGCAACCTGCTTATTGGATGAAGGAAATGCTGTGGATGTTGTTTACCTTGACTTTAGTAAGGTCTTTGACACTGTTTCCCACAGTATTTTTCTGGAGAAACTGGCTGCTCATGGCTTGGATGGGCACACGCTTTATTGGGTAAAAAAATGGCTGGATGGCCGGGCCAAAAGAGTTGTGGTGAACAGAGTTAAATCTAGTTGGGGGCCAGTCATGAGTGGTGTCCCCCAGGGATCGGTTTTGGGGCCACTCTTGTTCAACATCTTTATTGATGATCTAGATGAGGGGATCGAGTGCACCCTCAGTCAGTTTGCAGATGACACCAAGTTGGGTGGGAGTGTTGATCTGCTCGAGGGTAGGGAGGCTCTGCAGAGAGACCTGGACAGGCTGGAGCCATGGGCTGAGGCCAACTGGAGGAGTTTCAATAAGGCCAAATGCCGGGGGCTGCCCTTGGGCCACAACAACCCCCAGCAGCGCTACAGGCTTGGGGAGGAGTGGCTGGAGAGCTGCCAGTCAGAGAGGGACCTGGGGGTGCTGATTGACAGCCGGCTGAACAGGAGCCAGCAGTGTGCCCAGGGGGCCAAGAAGGCCAATGGCATCCTGGCTTGTGTCAGCAATAGCGTGGCCAGCAGGGACAGGGAAGGGATCTTACCCCTGTCCTCGGCACTGGTGAGGCCGCCCCTTGATGTCTGTGTTCAGTTTTGGGCCCCTCACTCCAAAAAGGACATTGAATGACTCGAGCGTGTCCAGAGAAGGGCAACGAAGCTGGTGCAGGGTCTGGAGCACAGGTCGTAGGAGGAGCGGCTGAGGGAACTGGGGGTGTTTAGTCTGGAGAAGAGGAGGCTGAGGGGAGACCTCATCGCCCTCTACAGCTACCTGAAAGGAGGTTGCAGAGAGCTGGGGATGAGTCTCTTTAATCAAGTAACAAGTGATAGAACAAGAAAGAGGTAATGGCCTCAAGTTGCACCAGGGAAGGTTTAGACTGGATATTAGGAAGCATTTCTTTCTGGAAGGGGTTGTTAGGCGTTGGAATGGGCTGCCCAGGGCAGTGGTGGAGTCCCCATCCCTGGAGGTGTCTAATAGTCGCATTGACATAGCGCTGAGGGATATGGTGTAGTTGAGAACAGTCAATGTTAGGTTAATGGTTGGACTGGATGATCTTCAAGGTCTTTTCCAACCTAGATGATTCTGTGATTTACTTTGGGTGTAGTTAAACTTCCTCTCTGTTCACCAGACTCAAGCTATAATTTTCACCCACGGCAGGGTGATTAGAACAGTGCATGTTTTTTCACTATGGGAGTAAAAGGATTGACTTAGATGTTAAAATCATGTTTTTGAGTACAGAGAGAAAAAAATTCTTTTAAATCACTCCTATGACTAGTAACCACCTTTTGTATAATGAACTTGTTATCACAAGTGTACATTGTTAGCACAGTAGCCTGTGATGGGACTTGATTGTACTGCTTTCCTGGAATGAAAGAAAGATTGCATCCATGGCTAAGATATATGAAAACTTTAAACTTTATCTCCATCATGTCAAATTGCTGAAGTTATTTTAATATTTTTTTTATTCAGAAGCTTTTCTGACCAAATTTCCACAGTTATGTTTTTATTTTCCTCTCAGCTTTCTATTAGTTTTCTTACAAATCTTTTGTTACAAATCAAAGAAAGCACACTTCACAGAGAGCTAGCCTTGTATTATCTTCTATAAAAAGGGCTGAGGTAGATTCACTATTTCTTTGCCTCTAGGACAATGCAGCATTTAAAATCAGCAAAGATTTTTGATACTGCCTCATAAAAATGAGCTTGATGGAATGTTTAATATTTCTAGATTCTAAAGCCAATACTGACCTTTTTGATCTTCATGTAACTTCTACAGTATTTTCATGAAATCTAAATAAAAAGAGACACCGGGAAACTTTGCTGTGTCCTCTAAAACTTTGTTGATATAGTTCTTTTGGAGATACCAGAAAATCTTAGTAAAAGTAGCAAAGCATGAGCATAAACTGCCCAAGCTTCCAAGAACTGAGAAATATAAATACTTAAAATACATCTACTATCTCAGCTATTGGTAGTTTATATTAAAGATATTCCAGACTTAAGTGTAATTTCTATTCAACCATGTTCAAAAGTGACCCCATTTGCCTCTGTACACGACAGTAATGAGCTGATCTTGTCATGAGAAGGAACTGCTGTGCCTCCATGGTATCTCCCAAAGAGGCTCAGTGTTCTAAGAAGAACACAGGAAGATGGCCAGGAGCTAGATCAAAACTGTGTAAAGAAAACAGTGGTCTGGAAACAGGTCCCAGCCACCACCTGGTGGGCAGGGCTTACACAACCAAAAGGCTGACTGTTGTGATGTATAGTATAGCACATCAAAGACAATCAGGTGTTAATACAGTTGGTTCGAATCCTCAGTGTGGTTCTCAAAGGAGCTGACGGTGCTGTATCAAACTGAGGGAGCAGTGTTGATGCACAGCTTGGAATCAGCGCTGACTTGCTGGGTTCTGCACTCTGAAGCCGCACACAGCACGGGAGCTTACAGCAGGGGCAGCATCTGCTCTCCTAGAAGGTCTGTGGTATAATCTTAACATTTTAACTCTGTTATTTTATACACACACACACACACATACATACACACACACATTTGTTATAAACATGCACTATACTCATTTTGATGTCATTCTTTTTTTTTAAATAATGTCCTTGGCTCTCTAATAAATGTAATTCTTGTAAAATACTACAGCATTTTGAATACATGAGTATATGTAGAACAAATACCAACAAATACAATGCTGTTCAGCATAAGGGAGAGCAACTCTGTGTTCACTTGTCACAACATCTAGGCTGCCCACAAGTCCCATTTAGTTTAGGAACTGTAACAGAGCTCATTTCTCTTTTTTCTTGGTCCAAACTTTCTTTTACTCTGTTTCATCTCTGTAACTTTGAGAACTTGACAGAAAAATGTCTTTACTACAGCTGTGACTGAGCCCATAGAATGTAACCTTTGATTTTCCTTAATTTGTGATTTAGGGCTGATCCTGATAGACACTGGAAATTAATTTAATGAAAATTGCTCCAAAAACCCTTCAGAAGGCTTTACCTTCCACAGGATCACACCTGACACACCCAAACTTTGCAAAGAAATGCCTTTTTCCTAAAAGTCCCCTCCAGACCATTTTAATACTTTATTTTTCTTTAGCAATGAGCTGATTTGCTGTCTAGTGAAAGCTTTGAACCTTTTACAGTTCACTTGTTACGGGATCAGCTGCAGTTTTCCCACTAGCTCAACAAAGAGGTGATGTGTCATTGGCAGACACAGGTACAGCCCATCAGACAGACTGTAAATCAGAACTTTGCTCCCTGTCATCTGTGTAAGCAGTGCAAAAGCTAGGGACAGGGCACGACTAAGTCAGGCTACTCAGGCCCTGATTTAGTTTTATATTTATACAGGTTTCATGCTAGTCACTTATATGATAAAAAGTTTATGCTCCAGTATTTATGTGCATTATGTCGGCTAAATTAAGAGGCCCAATAGTTATTGTTTAAAATAAGTAGCACCACAAAGCATGATGAAATAAGGCCCTGTTCTAAAGTGTCTGATGTCAGCTTGATGTGGTAGCCTTTATAAATAAAGTCATTACTTAACCCTTTGCTATGTGAAATTTCTGACGTTACTTGAGTGTACATACCTTACCTCTACATCTTTTGAAAGACACTATATGTTTACATCACATAAAACAGACATTCAAAATGACACAGAAGAACTCAAAGAAAAATGTTTTAAAATGCTAAGGTCAAAAGATAAATATGATTATAGTTCTACATGCTAAAAAATGTAATGGTTATTAGCATTTTATATTATTATAGTGAAATATTGGTATCTAAGATAAATGTACAGGGCTGACAGAGCTGAAACAGGACTTGGGGGGTATCTGCCCTTTGTTAGATCAAGAACTGGATGCCAGACCATTACTGAAGAGGACAGCAGAAAGCTACATCTAAATATCTTTGTTACACTTCAGTGAAGTGAAACTCACTGCCTGCTCCACATTTGTATTCCAGAGGCAACAGCAAGCAAGAACAAAGTAAAATAACAATAGCTAAAAAACCAAAGAAATAAACAACCATTCTTCCAGGGAGATGAAAAAATATTATTAAAAAAGAAAAAAACACCAAAAAAATAAACAAACATAGAAACAGACAAACAAAAACACAAAACAGAAACCAGAAACCAAAACTTCATAACTTAGTTTTAAGACTGGAATAAGAACCAGCTCATCCTGCAGCTTCTAGGGTAGTATGTAAAGCACAGAATGACTTGACCTGCATTTCTTGATTTTCTGGAGAGGACTGCTGGGCTTTCTGAGCTGTTCACAGCAGATATAATTTAGACCAATCCCACTTAAGTCCAATTTTTGAGCACTTTTAAATCTTCAGGATAAAAGACAATGAAGTAGAAGATATGAATACTAAGATGCTGTATAGAGTGTTTGTATGAATATTATTTGAGCTAGAGAAAACAAGTAGTTTGAATATAAAAAGACTAGCTGCTCAGGTAAGCTCATGCAAAAAGTTTTATTTATATTTCTTTAAGAAAGTAGGCATCTGTTTCAATCAATTTCTTCTCTTTAAAGTAATATTAATTTATGAAACAGAAACAGAGGGAAAGGTTTCCCCCCCCAAAAAAAAAAAAAAAAAAAAAAAGTAAAAATAATATCGCTATAGAATCACGTAACCAAACACAGAATTGTTGAGGTTGGAAAGGACTAGTCCAATCCCCTGCTCAGGCAGGGTCAGCTAGAACATGTTGCTCGGGGCCATGTCCGGTTGGGAGCTGCTTATCTCCAAGGATGGAGACTATACATCCTCTACAGGCAATGTCTTCCAATGTTGGTTCACTCACATCTCATTAGTTTAAGATGATAAACACTCATTATGATCACTCTCATTATTTTAAATGGAATTTGCTGTATTTCACTTTGTGCCCTTTGCCTCTTGTTCTCTCACCGGGCACCACCAAGAAGAATCTGACTCTTTTTCATTTCTTCCCATTATGTATTTATACACATTAATCAGATCCCCCTGAGCCTTCTCCTTTCCAAGCTGAACCACCCCAGCTCTCTCAGCCTTTCCTTATATGAGACATCCTCCAACCCCTTAATTATCTTTATGGCCCATCACTGGACTCAGTCCAGTAAGTCTACATCTTACTTGTACTGGGGAGCCCGGAACAGGATGCAGCACATCAAATGTGGCTCACCAGGAATGAGTAGAGTAGAAAGATCACCAACTCCAACCTGCTGACACCACTTGTCCTAAAGTACTCCAGGTCGTGTTGGCAGTCAGTATTTAAACACTATTTTTATTTTCCAGGTACTTATTGGTATATTTGGCATATTTCCATCTTTTAACTTTCCTGTTATATTAATAAGCTAATGGGCATAAAAGCAAAAGGCAAATGTTGTAATGAAAACAGCTTCTATCCATTGAAGATGACCACAAATAATGAACTACACACATTTTTTAATTAAGCCATAGTAGAAATAAGAAGGATTTATATGGGTAAAACTAATTGTCGACAGGTATTGTGAGATAATATTATGGACAAAAAGCATTACTAACAATAAGTGAAATCATAAATTATATCTGATCTTGACTGTATAAATTGTAGCTTGACATCCCTATCTACTCCATCTTTTATCTGCATAGAATAAATGTATCTTCCAGTCATATACTCATATATTTACAACTCCATTTGGCTTACTACAAATTTTTTCTTAAAACATGTTTCTTCTTAATCCTAAGAGGTGAAAAATTTGTAGTTATTATATCAAAACATTAATAATTATTTTAGCATAGGATTTGTGGTTCAGGTTTTTTTTTCCTCTTATCTTGATGATGTTTTTTTTCCTTAATGTCTCTTCTCTTTAATTTTGCTGTGCTTGTAGGTAATTGTACCCACTTTTTTCATCAGATAAGAGAAATAAATGGAAAGCAGGTCCTGAAAAGAGGGGAGGACACACAAGGCAAAACACAAGAAGCTCCCACATTTTAAAATTTTCTGACTTGTCAGCAGCAGGGAGATAGAAGCTGGGTGTACTGCACATGCCTTCATCATGTTAACTGAATCTGCAATAACCATTAGTCTGGCTGCTCTCCTTCTCCATAGTGCCAAAGGAACTACTGCTCCCTGGAAGATGTTGAGAATCACCCTGGTCACTTGTTTTGTGCACCTTTTTGGGAGGGGGGGGATGGGGGTAGGGGTGTGCTCAGAACAAATAATGTGCTTTGCCACTTCCACAGCCTCACAGAGATACAATCAGGTTAAAAAACAGGTGGACCAACATATTCAAACAAGGACCTTACAAAAATGTTTCACTGTCACAGTTTGCAGCTGATATCCAATGCAAATAAAAAATCAGTTCTTGGAATTAAAAGATTTGAGATTCTAACAGTGGACATGTCTACATACAAAAGAGAGAACTAGTATCTTTACATACCAATGTCCTCCTATAATGCCTCTCCTCCCCTTACCTATTTGTGAGGATCAGAACCAAAGAGATTAATTAGAAACACTAAGACATCAGAGAGCCTGAATAACGTACACTGAACTATATGCTATAGAACAAACAGCCTACAAGCTCTGCCTTTTTGTTTTAATATAACTGTGGATAAACAGTGTATGCTACCATCATCAAAAGTAAGTTACACTACTTTCTGACTTACAACACAAGATTCTGGTGTATAATGTCTTTGCCTTGGTTCTCTCCCCTTCTTTTTCCAGAGGGTTCTAATTCCCAGCCAATTAATATTGAATATAAGAATTAGCCTAATAGCAGGATAATTTGTAAAGTGCTTTGAAATTCAATGTAAAGCATTTAATAAGGCTAATGTTCTTTTCTCACTTACCAAAAAAAAAAAAAAAAAAAAAAGCTAAGATTCCCTCCAATTAATTTTCCTATGAGCAGTTCACTTTTTAAAGATTTTTTAATTATAGGAGTACAATGAAAATAAAATTAGCAGGTGTTTTTAGGGAAAAGTAGTTGTAATGCATACCTTATTAGTCTAAGTGACATCAGAGATTCCCTAGTGTTTGAAAACCTCTCATAGAGGATTTCTGAATTTGGCATTATATTATTACTGGTTTTACTGCTATGAAAAGAAAAATTCTTTCTCATTTCTTCTCTAGTCTCAGTTGTTTTTCTGGAAATATATTTCATGGGGACATTTACTAACTATTGGAGAAAAAGGAAAGAAGACAAAACAAACTCTTTTCCAAGATTGTATTAATCATTTGAGAAGAAACAAATGATTCTTTAAAGTTGATCCCTTGCACAGATGTCTTTATTTATAAAACCCATTTTATGGCTTCAGCATCTTGGCGCGCAGTGATACAAGTCAGATTGTAACTACACGTGCACATTTTTCCTGAAAAACCTGCTGTGGATTTCATTCCACACTCTACAGATTTGAGTGTTCTGTGTTCCTTTCAGCAGTACTAAGTTCCCATATCAGTTCTGGGCCCCTTAGATATATTTTTAGCTTGAAAATCTCCCAGGGATTCCCAACTAAAACATAGTCCATATTCAGAAAATTATTGAAATATGAATTTAAATATATATTTAAAATCTGATTTGACTTGGCTTTAGTGATAACAAACATTAGTGCTAGTAACATTTCCTGATTATCATTTCAACAAGTGATCATACATTTCTCTTTTTATTATCAATTTGAAATAGCTTTCCGGCTCCTGTTGAAGCTGCAGTCTCTACTAGAAGTTTATGCTCTCTCACTCAGAAGGTGGAGACACACATAGCGAGCTCATCAGTCTGCAAAACTGGAGCAACAGGAAAGTCCAGCAGAGGCAAAAGTGAATGGCTGAGGAGACGACAGGAAAGCCTCATGTTTCTGTTTTGCCTTCTGACTGCAGGCAAGCAAGGTGCACTTTCCTGATAGAAGTGAACCACTTGCACAGCCATACGGCTCCTGGTACTCAGTTCTGCCTCAAACTTACGTCCACCATCACCTTTTCTGCCAATGAACATTAAATCTACCCAGTGAACATTAAGTCTAATCCTCTTGCAACATGAGAAAGGAGATGATGCCATGATGTATTTTAGCTAACTATCAATCTCAGTGAGAAGATCTGGTGAGCACATGGAAAATCTGCCCAGAGCATCCATGATTAATGATCACTATTTAAGAATGAATTTTGTGGGTGACTGGAGAACAAACCTGAAGGAACCTGAAGAATATAGAACTGGAAAACCTGATTTATTATACAGTAATTTCTTTTTCCTAGTGTTTCCTTTACAGCAGAACCTGGAGTCCTTATGTAGAGTTTTGATCTACCAGACTATGGAAAGAAGTAAAGCAATGACAATCTGTGGGTGGAGTTGTGGAAAAAGCCAGGATGGATGGACCTTCTAAAACTCAGGTTTGTTCAGCTTCTCACATGAAAAGATTTACTTGTGATCTCCAAAGGATTAGTACAGTATAGTCGTTGCTTTTTCAAAGCATAGCTACTAAGCAATTTTAGCTGGACAGTCTTAAGAAGATTGTTCAACAAGATGAAATCAAAAAGACTAACAGAAAGTACTCAAAGAGGATAACAGCCACAGCACAACTGAATGCATCGTTTCCAGTGGGGAAAAATCAGCCAGGCATAAAATATATTAAAGGCATAACAAGATGAGAGGCATACCTTAAATTCACAAGGTAGTGCTGTTGTAAAGACAGATCTCACTTGAGGATTTGTACTAGGAGGTCCTACACAGGACAAGAGAGGTAGATATCTTTGCTCTGTTCACTGGTAGTATGGGGTCCATAGCTGAAGGATTCAGACTCATCTGGATACCTTCCTCTTAAGAATGATACTGGCATGCTGCAGAGTCCAGAGAGGAGAACTGGAGAAAATATGGAGATGCAGAGGGTTTTAGAAAACATGACTTGGGAATAAAAATAGATGTATTTAGTCCAAGAAAGAATGGGTTGGTTAATAGAAAGCATAACTGTCATCCATTACTTAAAAAGAAGTTATAAAACGGAGATGAACATTTGTTCTTCAGATACACAGGTGGAAGGACAAAAAGAAATCAGCAAAGACTTTAGGTTTAAAGCAGTAAAAATGTTCTAATGAAGAGTAATGAGGCACTTCAGCAGGCTACCCAAGGATGTGATGAACCATTCTTCAGTGTTTTTAAGAACAGATTAGACAAGCATATGGTAGTTTTACATGATCCATCTTCAGTGTAACGGATTGAATGAAATGCCTTGATCTCTAGAGATTCTTTCTGACAACATATGTCTATGATTCTTTTCTCTTTTCATGTTACCCTGAAATGTACTTTCAAAACATCTCAGTGATTCCACTTGAAAAAGGATAGTAGCAGCCAGCATACAATGCCAGGTTAATTTTGCAAATAACACCAGATAAAGTATTCTCTTATGCTTCTTCTGTAATACACTAAATGATTCCTTCATTTGCAGTATATCAGGAAGGAAGGCTTTCAACACCATACGTTCACCTAAGGCATATCTCCAATACAATGCCCATTTTCTCCTTTTAACTGAAATGAGAAAGGATTTTAATCAAATATCCTTAAAAAGAGATCTGATGAGTAAAATGAATATATTTAAATATAGCAGAAGCAGGCATGATTAAGTGCATAAAGAATTGAGGTTAAAAGTGGCTATAATAAAAGGTTGAGTAAAAATTAATTTTAGCATACGCTTTGTATAACACCGCATAAGCTTTTCTTTTGTTTCGTTGCCTTTTTTGGGGGGGGCCTTAATTTTCAGTTAGTCAGTGGCTTACATCTTATCTCACACCATAATGGCAGAAATTAATGGGATAAAAGTACTCCATTCAAAGACAAATTATCATTTCACTGATCTACTTCACTGAGTGCAAATTCCCTCTGCTCCCATTAAAAGCTTTAGAGCAGTAGAAAAATGCTAGTTAACTAAAATTGTGTTTCTTTTCTTAGACCATAAAATTTTCATTTATTCTGTCTGTAATACCCTTGTGTAAATACAGTAATTTTGAAGCCTTTCAGTATAGTGTGATACATACTTTGGCATTGTTGCATGTCTGGATTTCTTCCATGGTACTTTAATTTTGTGGTTCAGTGAGCAAAACTAAGAGTTCTCCTGAAGGGCCTGTGCTTAAAACAGTCAGGGGCGTGTTGCCTGCTGAAACAGTGGATCTTTCCCCTTGACAAGAGTGTCCATCCACTGTTCGTATGAACTGCATCTTTGTTTAAATTTGCATCAGTTCTTAGTAGCAGCTTCTTTTGGGCAAATAACAAGCTGTAGTAGACAGCTAGACAAGGAAAAACATTTTCAGGATATGATACAAAAATGTCATGTCTGTTGGAATACAAGGGGTTTCAACATTTGGAGAGGAAGCGCCAGAGCAGAGTTTCCCCCTGCAGCCTGTGGTGACAGGGCAGGCTGTCCTCCTGCAGCCCATGGATGTCCACAGTGGAGCAGATGCCCACCTACAGCCCATGGAGGACTCCATGACAGAGCAGGTGGCTGTGTCTAAAGAAGTCTGGGACTCTGAGATAAGCCTACGCTGGGGAAATTCATCTCTGGGAGGATTACACACCATGGGAGGGACCCATACTGGAGCAGTTCATGAAGAGCTGCAGCGCATGGGAAGGACTCATGTTGGAGGAGGAGGTTCATGGAGGTCTGTCTCCCACGAGAGGGACTCCTTTCTGGAGCAGGGGAAGAGTATGAGGAGGAAGGAGTGGCAGAAACAACAGGTGATGAATTGACTACAACCCCCATCCCCTGTCCTTCTTCACTCTCAGGGGAAGGAGGAAGAGAAATTTGGAGCAATTTCTCTGAGACCAGGAAGAAGGGAGGGGAGGGGGGAAAGTGTTTTTAAGATATGGTTGTATTTCTCACTGTCTTACTCTGATTGGCAAACTGGTGATGTTCAAATTAAATTGATGGTTTTTTCCTTCCCCAGCTAAATCTGTCTTTTGCCAGTGACCATAATGGGTGACTCATCCCTCCCTATCCTTGTCTCAATTCCCGAGTCTTTTGTTTTATTTTCCACCTTCCCATCCCTGAGAGGGAAGGACTGAGTGAGCAGCTGCATGGTGCTCAGTTGGCCTCTGGGCTTAAACCACAACAACAACCCATGAAATTAATTATAGCTGAAGTCCTGGAATTTCAGTCTTAACTGGAAGAAACCTTTAATGTAAATCTTAAAAATTAAGCCCAGAATTGCTCTCACTGATAGAAGTTTAACTGGTTTCAGTGAACCTTTGCCTCAGTAAGTCTGCTATGACAATGAAGATAAGACTTTAAGATATTCTCTCTTGTGTAGCAATGGAGGATGTAGCACTCACCAAGGCTGGCAGAGCAAAACTAGGCACAGAGCCTTTCCATTTGCTATGCTACTCATCTCAGTCAACGTGTCTTGGAAAGTCACCAAGTGAATTGCTAGGTCAGTAAAGCAAAGACAGTTTTAGCCCAGAGAAAAATCAGGATATTATTCAGTCATTCTTGGTGGCCCTGGAAATGTAACTGCTTACCATAAACCAAACCTCAGCAGCAAAACAAAAAACCCACTGGACTAATCCCATATGCAAAGAAATTAATTCATCCCACCCCTACAAATGGAACGAAAGCAAGTCTACAATTACCTTGATTTAATTAATACAGCACCCCTAAAACTATAAACATAATCACATTATTTTTCAACAGCCAGATAGTGAAAGTAGAAACTTTTGCTGAATCCTTGAGGAACTTTTAAGGACATAGAACAGTTAATGTTGGATCAGGTAATAAAAGCGTATTTCTGTACATGCTAGCTGGGAGAAATCCAGTCTTCTCCATATAATGACCTTCTACCTCCCTGGTCTAGGTGGAAGATCAGAATCGACGGAACACTATATACCTGCCAAGGAAAGGCCTTCGGGCTGTTCTTCACTAAACCAGTATTTCCAAAAAAAGTAATGCAAAAGGATAATATAAACTGCATTTCCAAAAATAACATATATTCAGTCTTTATAAACTATTAATCAAGTCTGATTTAATGGGATCATTATATCTGGCATTCTGCATGTGCTAATAGCATCTAATGCACAGATGCTGGTTTTTTGACTGTTGAATGAATAATGATCTGGGATTCAGGTTTCCTTAATGGTTCCTTAATATCAGCCACTTTAGCTAGAGCTGCAAATAAAAATACATGACATTTATTTTATATTAGCAGCATGGAAAATGTGTATATTTGTAATCAAGGTAAAATCTGACAATGTAGACTTAATGACTTTTACTGAAGAGGGGATGATTATGAAGAGCACTGCTTCCAGCAGATACGTATGGAGTGCTGTCACATCAAAAAGCGATGGGAGAATAAGCAAAATATTGATAAGATACTATGAATTCACACAGCAAAAGTGAACTGCTTCTTTCTGAAATAAATTACTTCTTAGAAACTGAGCAAAAGAAGGCAGGAAAGCAGGGAAAGAAGCAGAATTCCATGTGTTTCCTGCCATGCAACACAATAGGTAGAGAAAAGAAAAAAATTCAGAAGACTGTACAACATATGTATATCTATCCTACTGATTCATGAAGTTATCATGAGTAAGTCAGTTAACTCTATTGCTATACAATCCCTTTCTGTGAAATTTGTATCTGTCTTCTGTATAATGCGTAACTTTTACAATCACTTGTTGGACTTTTTTCCACTATGGAGAAAAAGATGTAAAAAAACCCAAAACCATGAGTGAAAAAGAACACATGTATTCTGTAGTGCCATCAAAAATCTGACTTCAGCATGCACAGGCATATAGGAAGTCTTGAATATAGCTAGGCAAGTATGAATGAGCCACCTGTGAATGAGTCAGGACCCAGTTCAGATTGTATATGCCCAAACCTAAAGTAAAAGCCCCTGAGAATTTATTACTACAAAAGTAGCTAAGTTAAAGATAATATAGGTATGTTTAGTCGCAACGCAACAAGTCATGTTGCTGCACACAGGCATTGGTATAATCTTAGCAAATGTTCCTTATAGTTACACTGGCTTTATGCCGATGCATGTGTCATTGAAATAGGGTGAGCCTATTTGTGGGCAGACTAGTACTTGTCAAGCTCAGTGTTAATGGTGCAACTCTTGGTGCTTTCAGTTAGCCTACCTATGCTGGTATGTGTCAGTAACTCACTATGAGGAAGGAAACTTAACCTCCTTTGGAGATTATTTTAGAGAAGGCTTAACTCTGCATATTCACATACTCATTAGTGAGGGTGTCCACACTATGAAATGGCAGAGTTATTGAGATAGTAGGTGACAAGGCCCTTCAACTTAAAAACTGCTCCATACACGGTTTGAAGTTGCCTATACAGGGATGGGACTTGATATAGGATCTATGTTTGAGTTACAGATTGGTTTAATTTTGTAGTAAATACAAGACCTTGGTTATGTTGCTGTTAGATAGATAATCAGAATTAAAAGAATCATTAAAGAAAAACCCTAGTTTTGTCACTTAAATAAGTAGTTGTGACAGTACATACAAGGACAAGATCAAGTACGATCAGTGGCAGCTGTACTTTTGAAAAATAAAGCATGAATACAAATTAAAAATATCAAATTTATATTGTGAAAGCAGAAATGAGTCAGATTTAGAAGGTTAAAGTTGCAGTCTAAAAATGAACTCAAAAAGTTAAGGAATGTTCTTATCTTAGAGCTTGATTTCTCACACACACATACACACTCATTGAGAGGAATATCTCAAGAAAATGTGTTTTAATGTTAATTAATTTTGTCAGACTGAAAGATTGTTCAATCTGGGTTCTGTTAAATTTATGGATCATTAGTCTCTTATCTTTTCATTATCTTTTCATTACGGTCTCCTGAGAGGAACCATCATAAAGTTAAATGAACACAGTAGGAAATTATTACAAGCTTTCTTTCCCTTTCACCCTACCTCCCTCAGTGGAGGAAGACAGGGTATCAGTGCATTCTTTCCATGCAACGAACAATAAATATATGATTTAGAGTCTCTAAGGATCTGATTTATTTTGTCATTTTACAAGTGCTGAGATTAATGAGAAAGATGTAAAGTACGGGTTTTCCCCAATAGCAAAAGTACCAAACACACATTAAAACTTGGCTGCCAATGCTTAAATAGAAGACCAAAAAAAGATAAACGTTTGAAAGGAAAAAATTTTACACTCTTTTGTTGCACACCAATAAATGAACACTAACCCCCCACACCCCAGTTTCACGGCTAAACCTAAAGATTTGTGCACACAAACAAAATATTTGTGCCCAGAAATATATGTTCCACTCTTTAGCCCTGAGCTTATTTTTATGACCATTCAGTACTTCAGAGAAGTGCACAAGTATACCAGTAATAAAATAATCACAAGATTCATTTCTTGTAAATCATACTGTCAGAAAATAAACTCTAAGAAAGAGTGATCATTCATAGACTAAAATAAGCTCACAGCACTTCTTGTAAATGTTGCAATACACAACTTCTATTTGCCCTAGGAAAAGAAGCAGCTTTTTAAAATGCAGAGCTCAATTTTCTTTGGAGTCACATTTTGACTTGCTAGACTCTTCAGCTGTACTCATCAGAACTATGTTTCGTGGGTTTGTTTTTTTGCTTCCTTGTTTCCATTTTTGTTTGCATATCTTACCTGCTTTAAATTATATTAAAAGTATCTAAAAATAGAGGGATAGAAAACGAAGTGCTTTGTGCACAAGAGATTCAGTGACCTGAATGTTTGTGCCTTTGCACTTTATCTCCTGCAAACAGTTGCCTCCTTGGCATGAGGTATAATTCACTAAAATAAAAGAATACAAAGTGCAGCTGCTAGTAATAAGGAGAAGAAAGCAATTAACTGTTCACAAATGTAATTCGAAAGGTCCATGGTGCACAAAAGGGATTTATACTTAATACCAAACCAAAAAGGTGTACTTGACTGTTGGATAAAAGTTACAGTATATTCTAGTCTTTATTTTTTCCTGTTTACCAGGTGGGATTGGAGAAAATTGAATTTCACTCATTGTCCCAGAGATTTCAACGCTGAGATCCACAAAAGTCATGCAGTACCTGATAAATTGGCCAACCATTTTCATGTTCATTTGGTGCAGCTTGTGGCAAGATACTGCAATCAAAAGTCATCACTAAAAGCAAAACTCAGCAGTCATTTTAATCAGACATTGGCAAAGTCAGCAGCAAGTGTTCTAAGTGGATATATTATTTCTGAAATCTGCCACTGTGATTTTAGTAGTGTTGTTGAAGGGAAATGACATGATACTATGTAAAATCAATAATGACAGAATCAAGTACTTCTTTGGATGGATGTCACACTTGATCATATGAAGACACTGGCCATTGCTTGTTCCACTATAGCTGTGGTTAGTGACTAACATGATATGCAGATAAACTGCCTGCTGACCTTAAGCTATAAAGAGAATTCACAGTTTAAAAAACAGAATATGATTCTGATCTCTTGTTTTCATGACTATGGAGCTGTGAGAGACGAGAAACCAGGCCTGTGAGAAACTAAGACAAACAACCTGGGAAAGCAAAAGTTGAGGCTGATTGAAGAAATGCCTCAAACACTCGCAAGACAAAACTCTGAGTCCCAGGGTGCATTCTGTGGAGGCCCAAGCTGATAACGCTGCCCGATGTAGCTGGGGGAGAGAGACCTGTGGAGACAGGACGGCTCTGCCCTGGGGCACCTGGGCAAATTTCAAGGGCCATGTGTCCGGTGAATGAACTTTGCTTCATTATCCACAAAATGCATATTAAAGTTGACACCCCTCAATATGCTAACGAGGGCTAATGTGATCATGCTAATGACATCATCCCATGAAACACCTTACCCCTCCCTGTACATGGGATACGTAGCTATGTGGGTCGACCTAGGGGACGGACCCAAGGAAAATGGGTATAAATCAAAGGGGGGAAGAAAGGGCTCTCTCGCTCTCTCTCTCTGCCCCCCCCTGACCGTCTGGAGAAAGCAGTGAAGGGAAGAAGACGAATGCCAGCGAAGAAGACGGCCGCCTCCTGGAACCCTCGCCGGCAGGATCAGCGCAGGAACCCAGACCGGTGATCTGTATCCCCCCATTCCCTCTATCTCCCTCTTTTCCTTTTTCTATTAAGAAATGCAAAGCATATTATATTGCTCACCACAACTTGCTCTGTACTTGGCCAATTATCATGTGTTCAATTAGTGCATTGTAGGTAGTTAATAAATGCTTGAACTTGGAGACTTGTTGTCTGCTCCAATTGGGGATTTGCGAATCTGAGTCACTTGTCCCCCTTGTCAGAGTGGGACGTGACAGGAGCCTTACTAATATGATTTATTTCTGCCTTCCTCTATATAGCTGAAGACAGAAAGAGACCTCAGGCACATGGAAATCAGAAGAGCAATATTAAATAGGGCCTTCTTTCACTATGCAGCAATTCTTTCCAGTCTTAGGAGTTATTTAACTTATTTTTTTAATATAAGGGGAGAAGAAAAGATTTTCCAACTTCCTGAGAAAAGTAACTGGCAAAATTCTTGTGCCATAAATTAGAATTTAATTCCAATTTACTTAGATAAGTAGGAGTTAAACTTTGATGAATGTTGCTGCAGCTGTGTTGGATTTTACTGTGCCTGTGATCTGGCCATTTGCTATCAGCAGATTCATGTACTTCTGTACGTCATCGCCTCAAATCTAGACACCTAGTTTAAACTACCTTCTACAATAATCCACACAAAGCTGCAAGGCATAACCCTTAAATCACAGAGCAACAGCCACATATTCAGACTGGCATTAATGGACTAACTAAATCAACAATTAACTTAGCTGAAATACAAAGTAAATAAAACTTGAGACATATTTTGTTCACATTGACTTAAGTTAGGAACTGGCTGAAAGGACCTTTACAGATAAGAGATTTAGTCCTGCTAGTGATCTATTGGTTCTTGGTACCCCACTACTTCAGCTTCACTTTTGCCCCTAACACATTCACTTTTGCCCCTAACTTGTAAGCATGGTGCAAAAATACAAAAATATCTAAAGGAAATGTCTTGCTGTACTTGAATATTTCACAGAGCTACAAAGCAGCAAACACTGTTGAATTCAGGAATGGAGAATATACTCAGGATCCAGGAAATCTCTGTAAATATGTAAGTGATGTGGCTGGCTCCTCTTAAAATCCATCTGCTGATCCAGCTGCAGAGACCTGAGATACAGGATAAGGTAGCTTCCCTCCTCTCATAAACTGATAGCTAGTTTCTTTAGATCATATTCACTTCACCTAATTTACCAAATTTAGGTTCGAAAAGCAAGGAAAAGAATAAAGGGGCATAAACCATCTATTCCAAATGTCTGTCTCCCCTAGGGCTCTCACTAACTTAGGACAAGCAAGCTTTAACTTAGATACCTCGGGAAGATGATGAAAGACCCTAACATCTCCTTATTTCTCTGGCACAAAGACTGATGACATTTTTGTTTTGGAGATGTCAAGCAGGAAAATTAATGGAAGGAAATATACTTGGGTAGAGTTCAAACAGACCTCTAGCTGATTCCCAGTTTTGTGAGGGATACACATTGGTCCAGGAGCATTTGAATTGAAGATATGGTCAAAACTTCCTACTCAAATAATTTCTCTGAAAGAATTAGTGAACTTGTAGGAAATTTTACATGCTCTATATACACATCTTTCATAAAGACTGAACAATTCTTTATTGCTCTATATTTAACTTGTAATTAATACAGAAATTTGAAATTTGCAAAAATGATATATTAAATGATGACCACCCAAAAGACATGAACGATTCCTAAATCATTCTTCCTAAGCTCTTTTTGTCTGCCAACTGTGCTTTTCGACAGTATTCCTCTTCAGCGTCTTTTAATATTTTTTAAGAAACTTTAATAAGTTGCAATAAAAACTACTGCCAACTATTAAAATAAAAATTAAAATCTTGAGAATAGTCATCACAGGCTAGCTTTAGGGAAACCTATGGTTGGCAGATTTAATTCTCGCTTTGTTTTCAGCCATTAAATCCTTGTGCAGGATCCCCTTTCTCTCAATCTGTTTCACATTCATTCATTCTCTCTCAATTTCCTCCTACATATTGAATGTATTTTAGTGTGTATGTATATTTAAAGGTATACTTACAGCATCTATTCCATAATCAACAGAGTAGCCTGTTTTCCAGTGGTTTTACTGGGGAGTGGGGGGTGTGAGGGGGTGTTAAATCTAATTAAAGTATTTTTACTTCAATTAATAACAAATCTGATATAAACAATGTAAACACGTCTTAAAGCTAAAGGAGGTGTCAAGTATGTTTATTGGCTGATAGGCTAACCAAGTCCTCTTTGCCCCACTCATCTTACATTTCTTGACTGATCATCAGATTACTGCTTATCTTAACAAATGCTAAAATGACATGAACTCCCTGTAACAGTTATCGATACATACTAAACTGCTGCTATGTTCCTATCCTATCTCAACTATAGCGTGTTGACTATTACAGACTTAGAATCGTGGAATCATTTAGGTTGGAAAAGACCCTTAAATCATCAAGTCCAACCATTAACCTAACATTGCCAAGTCCACCACTAAACCACGTGCCTAAGCACCACATTTACACATCTTTTACCTCAAGCGATGGTGACTCAATCACTTCCCTGGGCAGCCTGTTCCAATGCTTCACAGCCCTTTTGGTGAAGAAATTTTTCCTAATATCCAATCTAAACCTCCTCTGGTGCAACTTGAGGCCATTTCGTCTTGTTCTATTGTATGTTACTTGGGAGAAGACACCAACACCTGCCTCACTACAGCCTCCTTTCAGGCAGTTGTAGAGAGTGATAAGGTCTCCCCTGGGCTGCCTTCTCTCCAAGCTGAACCACCCCAGTTCCCTCAGACACTCCTCATAAGACTTGTGCTCTAAACCCTTCACCAGTTTTGTTGCCCATCTTTGGACATGCTCCAGCACCTCCATCAATTTCTTGTAGTGAGGGGCCCAAAACCAAACACAGTATTCAAGGTGCAGCCTCACCAGTGCCAAGTACAGGGGGACTATCTCTTATCTAGTCCTGCTGATCACACTATTTCTGATACAAGCCAGGATGCTGTTAGCCTTCTTGGCCACCTGGGCACACTGATGGCTCATATTCAGCTGACTGTTGACCAGCACTCTCAGATCCTTTTCTGTCAGGCAGCTTTTCAGTCACTCTTCCCCAAGACTGTAGTTTTGCACAGGGTTTTTTTAACCCAAGTGCAGGACCCAGCACTGAATCTTATTGAATGTCATACAATGGGCTTCCGCCCATTGATCCAGCCTGTCCACATTGCTCTGCAGAGCCTTCCTACCCTCAAGCAGATCAACACTACCACCCAACTTGGTGTCATCTGCGAACTTACTGAGGATGTACTTGATCCCCTGTACTGAGCCCCAATACTGATCCCAGGGGAACACCACTTGTGACTGGCCACCAATTGGATTTAACTCTGTTCACCACAACTCCTTGGACCCAGTCATCGAGCCAATTTTCTGCCCAGCCAAGAGAATACCTGTCCAAGCCATGAACAGCCAGTTTCTCCATGACATGTTGTGAGAAACAGTATCAAAGGCTTTACTAAAGTCTAGGTAGACAACATCCACAGCCTTTCTCTCATCCACTGAGCAGGTCATCTTGTCATAGAAGGAGATCAGGTTAGTCAAGCAGGACCTGCCTTTCATAAACCCATGCTGACTGGGCGTGATCACCTGGTTGTCCTGTACATGTTGCATGATGGCACTCAAGACAAACTGATTCATAACCTTCCCAGGAACCGAGGTCAGACTGACAGGCCTACAGTTCCCTGAATCCTCCTTCTGGTCCTTCTTGTATATGCATGTCACATCTACTAACTTTCAGTCAACTGGGACCTCCCTGGTTAGCCAGGCCTGCTGACAAATGATTGGAAGTGGCTTGGTGAGTGCTTCTGTCAGCTCCTTCTGTACCCTTCAGTGGATTCCATCTGGGCCCATAGACATGTGTGTCTAAGTGCTGTAGCAGATTGCTAACCATTTGCCCTTGCATTATGGGGGCTTCGTTCTGCTTCCTGTGCCTGTCTTCCAGCTCAGGGGGCTGGGTACCAAGAGAACAACTGGTCTTACTATTAAAGACCAAGGCAAAGAAGTCATTAAGTATCTCAGCCTTTTCCTCAGCCTTTGTCACTATATCCCCCCCACATCCAATGAAGGATGGAGATCCTCCTTAGCTCTGCTTTTGTTGCTAATCTATTTACAGAAACAAACTGTCTTTATGGCAGTAGCCAGATTAAGTTCTAGTTGGGCTTTGGCCCTTCTAATTTTCTCCCTGTGTAACCTCACTACATCTTGTACTCCTCCTGAGTTGTCTGGCCCTTCTTCCAAAGGCCATAAACTCAATTTTTTCCTGAGTTTCAGGCAAAGCTCTCTGTTCAGCCAGGATGGCCTTATTCCCTGTTGGCTTGTCTTTCAGCACATGAGGACAGCCTTCTCCCGAGCCTTTAAGATTTCCTTCTTGGAGAATGTCCAGACTTCCTGGACTCCTTTGCCCTTCAGGACTGCCTCCCAAGGGACTTTGTCAAACAGGTACCTAAACAGGCCAAAGTCTGCCCTCCAGAAGTCCAAGGCAGAATTCTGCTGAAACCCCTCCTTACTTCTCCAAGAATCAAAACTATCATTTCATGATTGCTCTACCCAACACAGCCTCCAGCCATCACACCACCCACAAGTCCTCCTCTGTTCACAAAAAAAACGGTGCAGTGGGGTGCCTTCACTAGCAGGCTCTCTCACCAGTGTCAGGTAGTTATCTTCCATACACTCCAGGAACCTCTTATTTCCTTTCTGCTGTATTGTATTTCCATCAGACATCTGGTAAGTTGAAATCCTCCATGAGAACAAGGGTTAGCAATTGTGAGACTTCTCCCAGCTGCTCATTGAGTATTTCGTCTGTCTCTTCATCCTGGTTGGGTGGTCTATAACAGACTCTCAGCATGATATCTGCCTTGTTGGCCTTCCCAATAATTCTTAACCATAAACAACCCTATTGTCACATCATTAAGCTCTAGACAGTCAAAACACTCCCTAACATACAGGGCTACCCCACTGCCTCTCCTTCCTTGCCCATCCCTTCTAAAGAGTTTATAGTTATCCTTTGCAGCACTCCAGTTGTGCAAGTCATTCCACCATGTTTCCATTATGGCAATTGTGTCATAGTTTTCCTGCTGCACAATGGCTTCCATCTCCTCCTGTTTGTTGCCCATGCTTCATGCCTTGGTGTAGCTGCACTTCAGTTGGGCTATTGATCTCTCCACCTTCTTGGGGGTAGAAAACCTAATTTCTATGTGTCCATTTTCAGGAGCTTCCATGATTTCTAACACACCAATAACCCTTGTGTCTTTGCTGTTGCATGAATCTCCAACCCCTACCTCCTCTGAGATTGCAGACCAAAGGACCTCCCTAGCATGCTGTTCCTCAAATATTGGCATGCTGCCCCCAGGCTTATCTCTAGTGAGCCTGGTTTTACCCCTTTCCCCAATCAAATCTGGTTTAAAGCTCTTTCAATGAGTCCTGCTAACTCCTGTGCAAAGATCCTTTTCTCCCTTTGGGACAGGTGTACCCCATCTGTTGTCAGCAGACCTGTTGTCATGTCAACCAACCCATGATCAAAAAACCCAAAATTCTGCCAGTGACACCAGGCTCAGAGCGAGGTATTAATCTGCTGACTCTCTGTTTCTTCCCTTATCACTCCCCACAACTGGAAGGATAGAGGAGAACACTCCTGTGCTCCTGATCCCTTAATGAGTCATCCCAAGGCCCTGAAGTCTCTTCTGATTGCCTTCAGACTTCTTGTTGCAACTTCATTGCTGCCTACCTGAAAATTCAATAATGGATGATAACCTGAGGGCCGTACCAGGATAGGAAGCTTTTTGTCCACATCTTTAACCTGAGCCTCAGGGAGGCAGCAGACTTCCCTAAGTGGGTCTGATCGGAATATTGGGCCTTCTGTTCCTTCAGAAGGAAGTCTCCTATGACAATGACCTGTCTTTTTACCTTTATGGAAGCAGTTTTGATGGAGGGCATAGGCCAACATAACTTTGGCAACACTGCCTTGCTAGATGAACCATCGTCCTTGTTACTGTTTGGTTCCACTTGCAGACCCTCATACCTAATACACAAGGGCACCTGGGGAGGTGGGGTAGTCACAGAGGAGATGCACCTGCTAGGCCAGGTAGGAACTTGTTCTCCATTGTCTCCTATCTTTTAAGTCACTGTGTTGAGCCAGGCTGAGAGAGGATAGGGAATTCTCCATATCATGCATCCTGTCTGCCTGTTGGGCCTGTCTCAGGGAAGGTAGGGTGAGATTCTAGTAGTTCATCTCTCTCTCTCACTCAACCTACTCGCTTCATCTGAGACTCCTGTCACTAAATGAAGGAGTTCCTCTCTCCAGCGCACCCCTCACCTGCATGCTCACTGCTGCTGTCCATATTGGCAGAACAGCAGAGTCCACGCTGCAGACTGGCACCTGTGTGGCAGCATGTTCCTACCACAGCTCTGTCTGGGCTGCTGTGTCAGTTGTGACAGGTGCAGAACTTAGAGAGGCCATGGCTTTCTGCCGGGTGGATACCATTGCTCCCTGGTTGAGCTGGCAGGGCTTCAGCACCCTTCCTGCATGCCTTTATGGGTGAAATGCTGCTCAAACTGCCATGACACACCCTTGCTGCTGTGCCATGCCGGGTCCCGTCAGCCACTGTGGTGTGAGCTGCAGGTTCCTGGCAGCTTTCTCGGCTGCCCCTGAAGGTTGGAAACTCCCCCTATGCACCATGCTAGAGGGTCTGCTGCGAATCATGCTGGCACCAGAGTTGCTTGCCTCAGCGACTGAGTGCTAGTTTCAGTTATACTGTGTTTAAATCTCCCACTGTTGTTTCTGTATTATCTTATGTTGTTACTATATATACATCTACAGAAGAACTTATGACAAAATGAGAAGCCTGCATAAGGTTTCATTATTTTCTCCTTTCGAAAAGCTATCGTGCATGAGGCCTGTGTAGCACATCTCACTGTTCACACCCTCTTCCAAGCACATACCACCTGCAGCTCCAGGCTATAGCAAATGGAACCCAGAGAGGTAGACTACAGGCTTGGACAAGCGGGATGTCTGGCTTAATGTGGGAGAAGCATATTGCATCCCAGGATGGGCCAGATTCCTCCCAGCTGTTCCTGTGGAGTAGTACCATACCCCTCCAGCAATTTGACTGAAATACCATGTGTCAGCTTAGTCACATATGGAAGATGATTTAGCAATGCTTAAAAAAAACCACTGTGCTCTATGTAAGCTACTTGGCCGCTCTAGAATTGCCAGTAGTTCTACTTCATATATTTTTTTAACAGGTCTCCCAGGCTTAGCAATGCCCAGTGGCTTTACATCAAGTCTTCCACAGAGAAAAATATTTACTCAACATAGTGTTACATAAAGATCCAAATGCTCCAGAAGTCTCCTGATATTTCTCAATCTATTTATCACAGAGCTGCATTCCTCTTTCCCCTTTGAATACATATAAGAAAGCTCAGGTAACAACCAAATGGTACAAAGTATACTTGAAAATTCGGCCATAGTGGTTCAGACCAAAAGTACACCAAACTCAGATTTTTGTCTCCAAAACCAGTCAGTAAAAACTGCCGAGGGAAAGCACACAGGAACATAATAATAAAGAGAAACTTCCCAATTATATCCCCTTTCTAGAAACCTTATATGGTTACAAGACTTTGCCAGCAAAGCAGATGACCCAACAGTCTCTCAAAATATCACGAGGTTTGTTCAGCTAGAGCAGAAGTTGCTGTTACTTGGAAGCAATGGGGTGCAAGGGCCTGACAGTGCTGTTCTCTTGCTGTAAGAGACAGACCTTGGGAGCAGCAGCAGTGAGCCACCCTGCTCTGTACAGGCAACCAGAAGTGAGAGTCATCTTAAATTGCATCAGCAGGGCAGCACTGACTAGACTTAATCATGAATCTCACTATACATCCCATTCTCTTCACAGTCAAGCTGTTAGAAAACTGTTATGATCATTGTTATTTATGGCTGTATTTGATGCAGAAGCCCAGGTGCTGGCAGTGGGGGGCTGCAGGGTGGCCTCTGTGAGGAGAGGTCAGGTCTGCCCCGTGACAGAGACAGCCCCACCACAGGGTACGGCTGAGCACAGCAACCAAGAATGTGGCACCTCTGGGAAAGCGTATTTAAGAAAAGGCAAAAAACTTTTCACAGAAAGAGAAGAATGAAATAAAAAAAAAAAGAGTGAGAAATAACAGCAAGATCAGAAGAAGAGGAGATACAGCAGCAACTGGAGCACATAGTCACACTGCAGCCCCTGGAGAGTCCATGCTGGAGCAGGGTAACGGTGTGAGAAGGAAGCAGCTGCAGCAAGAAACTGCTGTGGACTAATGCTAACCCGCCCCATCCGCCCTGTGCCACTTGGGCTGGGAGTGGAGTCCAGCTTCAGCTGGGCAGAGTGGAGGGGAAAAACCACAAGATTTTTCATTCTATTTCACTTCCTCTGTCCCACTGAGGAGGGGAAGTGAGCAGCTAGGTGGACGTTTGGCTGCTAGCCAAGGATAACCTGCTACAACGGAAGAGGTAGCAACTGGTAAAGAATACATAACACCTGTCTGGTAGTCAAAAATATCTCACTGTGTGTCTCAGGACACACCATAGCTGCACTTCCTGAGAGATATAAAACATTTATATCAACTTTGTACACTTGAAAAAGCATGGCAATTGCTATACACTCATCTTTCACTTATTATTGATAGCATATCATCAGAAAAGAAGAAAACCCACTGAAATAACAAATTCTTTGAAAAATTAACTCAATTTGAAAAGAGCAACAACACCCTATCTGCAAGTCAACAGCTACAAACCAGCACTGAAATATAATGTTGGGAACATGGTTGTAACTGAAGCAACTCCTTGCGCACATTGGAGGGTAGTTGAATAGGGTCATATACACCAGTTGTTCAAGTGATAAATGTTGTGAGTGCACAGAGCAGAAGGTATTGAACTTCCTTAGAGGACAGAGTGAAGTATTAGACTAAGGTTGTCAAATTACGACTACCCATAAATTATAGTGGCAACAAGGGAAGGGCTAAATCTGCCAAACCGAGATTAGCCACAAAAAATTCCTGTTAAATGTGTGCATGTGATGAGGGTTTAATGACTGAATGTCTTCTAAAGTTTCCAAAATATTCCCTACAAAGAGCCAGATGATTTTTCAGGGAAAGGTTCAGAGAGATTATAAGTCTAAAATCAATATAATTCACACCACTAATACTTGCTTAACACTGGTTAGGCACATTTATAATGAAAATGAAAGTTTCGTTGGAGTCTCTGTGGAATCAAGTGTACTATGAATCAAGTCTAAAGTTATATTAAGAGAGACAAGGTGTTGCAGCTGTACAGCCACGCTCTTCTTATTCTACTGTTCATCCCAGTGATATTAAAATTTGTTTTAATTCTAAAAAAAAAAAAAAAGCCATTAGAACCATGTAAACCAATGCCTAACTCATGAAAACACTGATGTATAATACGTTCAAAATAAATACTACTAAATGTACGTTCAGATTAAAAGCTCTGTCCACATTTCTTGTAGAAGGTAACTACTCACATTACAAGGATCATAAATCAGCATACTATTATCAGTGCAATAGACCCTTTCAGCTGATTCACAGGTTGTTTCTACCCGGGGATAATGATGAAGAGCCATACAAAACTATTAGGCAGGAGGCAACAGTGGATCTTGATCTAAGGCAACAAGACATCAACAGTTGCTACGCAGTGAGACTGTATTGTACCTGAAGAAAGATTTTAAATCTGTCTTCTGTTCTTGATAATTTTTATAATTAAAAAGAGAAAAATATTTGTGTCAGGAAACATAAGCAAGACACCTGGAAGCAGAGCAGCTCATCTAACTGAGATCAGTGGGTCAGTCATGCTTTTTGATATTTACCTGATTTTGATTGTTACATACTCATTTGCTTGTAAAGGATTCACTTGGAAAAGGAACCAAGGACCAACAAGGTCTGGATCAGTAACACAAGATTCATCAGGAATACAAGCCTTTATGGCTTGGCAGATGTTAATATCTTCAGTAAATTTAGTTAAGACTATATCTTGCTAATAGGAAAATTACAGACTAACCTAAAATATATCTGACCAGGTTTCAACATGTGCACACTAAGTACATGTCTGTAGAAAAAAAAAAAAAGAAAAAAAAAAAAGTATATGGCCTTTTTTTTAACATTTTTAACAAAACTTTACTTGCCATATATTAAATTATCACTCTAGAAACTGGACTCTGGATAAGATCATTCACTGTTTTAAACCAGTAAAACTTATTTTTCTTTATTTGAAATAACAATTTTCTATAAACCTAGAAAGAATAATTACTAATGACATGCAGTTTCCCCTCAATAAATATTTTTTTCATCTCATTTGACTCTCTTCTTACTAATTCCACCAGTCAAAAAGATCATAATTACTGAAGCCATGTCCCATCTCCCAGAAATCACTAGCAAGAAAACAACTGACTTATTGCCATATTTTCTATTCAAAGTGAAAAAAAAAAAAAAAAAAAAAAAAGATTATTACAGAACAAATTACAGCCTAGATACAATCCCTGCAAAATCAAGCAAATTTTAAAACACAAAGCATACCTTTGAAATTCTGAATGAAAGTCATCAGTATTTTAAGTAAGTAGGGTTAGTGTTCAAGTAGCCCAAAATAGTACCCCATCGTATATTAGTAAGCATGGTATAAATACTTTAAAAATAATACCAAAATAATTTCTTCAACTAAGAAAAGTTCAGAACTGGATAAAATTCTACTTCTAGCATAAATAAATATACTGCTTAAAATTAATTTTGCAATATTTTCTTTTTCTTTTCTGGGTTTTCTAATTTCTAGAGACTATGTATCCTTCAGCTCATTATATCCTTTAAAATATATTTCAAGATGTAGCTTTTTGCCATTCTTTTCTCTTTCACAAACATCATTATTACCAGCATTCACTTAAATGACAGTTTTTATGAATTCTGACTAGTTAAATACATGAGTCCAAGTTTGGCCTTATGCTTTTGCCTACTAAAAATCCTCTATAGGTGAAGTATTTTGAATCACTGTAAAGGTGCTCTGCCATTTGTACTCTGAAAACCTTCTACCTCTATTTTTTCCTTCAGATTATTAAGAGAGGCAATCTTTTTTCATCATCTCTGGCTTGAATGAAAATGCAGAGGTTTAGATTTCAAAAGGCCTCCTATTGTAGACTTTTTGAGATTCAGCCATTAGTATTTTCCTCTTATTCAGTGTGAAACAGTGGTAGGCACTAAATGGATTTTTTTATATTGTGATTTAAGAGGAAGGTTTCAAAAAAGAAAATAGAGAATAATGTAAGGATATATACAGCTTTGACATGAAGAAAAAGCAAAGCAAAAAATATATATTAAAAAAAAAGGAGCTCTGGACAAACAGAAGTTACAAGTTCACATGGGTTTTTTTTCCTTGAATCCAAATGTGACACACCGCAACCAAAAATTAATAAAATTTCAGTGACTATGCTGATTAGAGTATGAGGATTTTTATTCACACTTCAGACAGTAACCACTGTCAGTTCCTTTTGCAAATTATGTATATACAATTTATTTTTGAAAAATGTAATTTCATCCTGCAATGGCAATTTTTGTTGTTGTTGTTGTTCTTGTGCATTACTATAATCTCTGATAAATCTGCAACATGAGAGAAAAAAACACATAAGACCTGTAGGACCATCTTCTATGGCAGAAAACACAAGGTTGAGCTCCATATGTAAAACAGTGAGACTCACACATACAAACCTGTATTTTTAAATTATTAGATTACTACTCCAGAGCAAATAACCCAAGATTTGGCTGGGTGAGTCTAGCAGAGCATTACTTCTACATGAAGTGATCCTTCCTCTACCACATATGGTATGGTCATGCTGAATCTCCACATAGCCTGTTTAACTCACCAATATCTAACACTCTCCACCCAACCCAGCCTGCCTTGTCCCCTTCTACAATAGAACATTATCAATGATGTTTGAGTCATTCTTCAGATCATGTGCCTATTCACTATGCTTCAGTAACAAACATCATGAATTTCAAATGATCTGGTGGCATTTACTGTGCATTCGACACATTCCTCTGTTTCTTCTTTATATCTCATCTGGAACCATGTGTGCAAGGACCCGAGTCAATGAGAAAACATCAAAGCAACAGTAAGATGTGTGCTAATTTGATATTTAGCTTGCTTTCAATTTTCATGACAAAAGGAACATTTCCTACCACACACAGTAATTAAGGTGGGGCCACACACAAGACCTTTCAGAAGAAGACTGAGTTGTTCTCCATATCTTTATCATACTAGGTTTCCATATGTCATTCTTTAGTTTCAGTTTAATTTTGGTTTTCAGGAGGACATTATAAAAGATAAAAGATTCCACTAAAAACAGAAAGGAAAAGAAAAAGAAAAAAAAATATATTGGAGATTTCAGATGCATTCTCATAGGTGGTGCTAAAAACTAAACTGTGGTAATCTTGATTGTCTTGTCTTTTCTGAATGCACTTTACTAAAGAGTGTGTACACCCATATCTCAGCCACCAGCCATCATCAATAAATCATCAAAACTTGTCAGAATCATAGAATATCTCAAGTTGGAAGGGCCCCATAAGGATCATCGAGTCCAACTCTGTGCTCATTGCAGGACTACCTAGCACTAAACTATATGACTAAGAGAATTGTCCAGACCTTTCTTGAACCCTGACAGGCCCGGTGCTGTGACCACTTGCCTGGGGAGTCTGTTCCAGGGACCAACCACCCAATCACTCACCACGAGATTTCAATCTCAGTGAAAAACCTTCTCCTAATGTCCAATGTGAACTTCCCTGATGCAGCTTCATTCCATTTCCTTGTGTCCTATCACTGATCACCACAGAGAGATCAGCAGCACCCCCTCCACTGCCTCCTTGAAGAAGTTGTAGACTGCTATGAGGTCACCCCTCAGTCTTCTCCAAGCTGAACAAGCCAAGTGACCTCAGCCACTCGTCGTAAGTCTTGCCCTCCAGACCTTTCATCACTTTGGTCGCTCTCCTCTGGACACACAATAGTTTGATGTCCTCTTTATATCGAGGCGCCCAAAACCACACACAGTACTTGAGGTGGGTCTACACAAGGACAGTGTAGAGTGGGACAATCACCTCCCTCGACCAGGTAGCTATGCCATGCTTGATGCACCCCAGGACACGTTTGGCCCTTTTGGTTGCCAGGGCACACTGTTGACTCATACTCAACTTGTTATCAACCCAAACCCGCAAATGTATTTCTGTGGGGCAAGTGAACTCAATCCTCAAAAACCTACCCCTAAAGCTCTAGGTTTCAAATTAAACTGAGGCAGTCACCTATCTTTTCCTCCCAAGTTCAGACAGCAAACTTGAAAGCCAGTGGTTTGTATGGATACAATCTCACAAAAGGTTGACTTCTCACCAATTCTTCCCAACTTCTACCACCCAGAAGAGAGGAACAAATCTGCCAGCTGCATCCTGGTAGTTCCTCCATTCTGGGACAGAGTGACAGAGACATGAGGGTTCTGTGCAACACTTTTACCTCATGCACGTAGGAGTGTACCTCATATGCAACAGCTTTGGTAGGATCAGAAAAAGGTCCTTAGGGGCTTGAAAGACAGAATTATGTATATTCAGTGGCCCACATATATATCCTTAAGAGTCTTCTCCATGATGCTTTCACACAGGAAGAGAGTCTGGTTTGTCACACAACTTATAATATCAGGTTTTGGGCTAAAAGTTATTTTTATGTACCCTGAAGAGTTACTTATTTCAAGCCTGAAATGTACAGTTGAAACAGGAGCTACCAAATGACAAATGAAACCTAAAAACCAGTTATTAAAAAAATACACAGCAAAAGAAATGAGTGGTTTAAATGACAGGCAAAAGAAAGACTCAGCATATACCAACCTAATTTATAATTAAATTTTAGATTTACAAAAAATCCAATGGAAATGAGAGATGTTGGACAAATCTCATGTTGTAAATCTTTTCAAATCTCATAATGTAAATAGAAGTATTTATACAATTTAAAATGCTAATTTTGGACACAGGCAAAGTATCATACATGGCAAAATTGAAGCCTGCATAATGAAAAACATTCATCCAAAGTGGCTGTTTTCTTTGGGAAGCTTTTCAATTTCTGTTTCTAAACATAATTTGTATTGCCTAATGTATTTCATACACTTTTTCCGGCTTGTGAGCCCAGGAAAGAATTCAGATACTCATTATTCCTTAAGCATTTTTATGATTAATTATACCTGTAATGCAGCTCTACATAGCCATTAAAATATTGTGTGGGCATTTGTAAAATTAAAAAAGAAAAGTAGATGAAGAGACATTCAGATGAGGCAGGTATGAATTTTTGCACTAGAGACTCTAATAAAAATAAAGTTTCCCTCACATTTTTAATTCCCTGGAAAGTTGCTAAATGGTACAAGTTATTGCCTTACATAAGACATTTCCCTGACCTTTCTCTTTTCATCTTTGATCATCAGAACTTGTAGTTAAAACAAAAAGGCAGACAAGGAGGAAAAAAGTTTAAAAAAAGGCGGAAATGAACACACAGATAAGACTCTACAGATGAGAATATTAAGGAATAAACTTTCACTGTTCTCCCAGAAAGGCTTGTTACTTTGATATCAGAGCACCTGCTGTGATGGAGGTCTTCTTTGAAATGCTTAAGGTGACGTGGTTTTATACAGCTTTTTAACAAGATCTTCCTGGAAAATGAGAGACATTAAAAGCTGATGTTAGAGGTAATTCAGTAGGTGACCAGCTGGATTGTGCAACCAGACACTTGTACTGAAAAGAAACCAGCCATAGGAGACAAAAGAGCCAAACAGTTTCTTTTGGCAGCAGTATCAGCTTCCACTGGCCACTGGTACTGGACGGTAAAACTGACTTTCTCTGCACTGTTCAGTAAAGGAAAAAATGTCCTGGATGTCATTACTGACTATTATAATACTATGTGTTAAAAATAGGTGTTAGACTGTTTTGTTTAACAACTTGAACTTACTACTTTTCCAATTAGTCATTAGACTATTCTTTAGCAAGAAAGACTTGGAGAGCCATCTTCAAAGTTAAGCAAAACTCATGGTTCATTGTGCATTTCACAAGAGTAACCAGATGTTTAAAATTAAGCATGGCTTTTGCTGAACTGGGGTCTTACTGAAGGTCAATTAGCTATGCACAAAGAGAAGTGACCATTGATTAAAACCCCATTGACTGAAAGTTGTTCATTGTTAAAGATGGAGAAAAAAAAAACTTGTGGTATAGCAGAACACAAAAGAAAGGTACTGTCCAATACTTTCAGATATTTATTTAATTTCACAACAAATCAAGTAGTAAGGCTGGCATTTGTGAGCAAGATTGATATTTGATTAATATGTAATGTAAATGTAGGAGGTAATTAGGCTTTGTGTAGTCCAAGCTTGAACTGAGATATGGAAATTTAAAATGAGTATTCCCTACAATATCCATTTTAGTTTTCTAAATAATCTCTTTTTCAGTGGCTGTATGGCATCAGTAAAATGTAGAATTATTCATTATTGTAATATTTATATTTTTAATTGTTGGCTTTTAATAACATACTTTAATATATTGTTGCTATACATATTTCTCATTTTCTCACAAGCATTTTTGTATGTTATCTCACATTATCTTTTAAAATCTTAATATAATAAATGCACCTTTTATCATCAATAACAATGACTATTCAAAACAAAACACTCAGACATTTTGAAATCATATATACTGAAGTGCTGCAGAATACTTATAGGCAGATCATAGTTACACATGTAAATACATCAACTAAATATTGGTGCTTAGTAAAGTCTAATTATGGTGAATATATATGTACCACACTTGGGTACTTAAAAGATTATCATATCTCTCAGACAATCTGTTTACTTTTGTTTCCTTGCTTTAATAGATGTTGGAGTAATTCAGTTTTCATTCATCTTCAGGCTTTACAACTGATTAAAATGGTGTAGAGGGCAGATATCCCATGTTCCAAGTGCTTGCCAGATTCTAGGAAAGAAACTCAAAAGCTTATTTTCAAAGAAACATCAAGTTTTTAAATCAGATTCTTGTACTATGCTTAAACAAATCTAATAGAGATATATTTCATCCTTTCTTACTCCTGGGCTACATTGTAAATGTTGTATTAGCATTGGAGGGAGAAAGATAACTGACTTACAGTTTGCCATGGGTCTAAATGGGAAAAGATTCTTTGTCTTGCTGAGGATTTTATAGTTCTTACTTCTCTACATAAAGGTGGATTTGATCGAGGCTACTCATACAATCTCCTTGGAAGGAGAGAAATAATGCTATACAACCTTGTTGAACTTCAAGCAACTACATCAGCTTTCAACTCAAAGATACCCAATATAACCAGACAGATTCCACTCTACCTAGTTCTTATTTATTTACTGTATAAATAAATATCGAGAAATGGGAGTGGGTTCAGAGAATAAGCAATTCAAGGAGCTCAATAAATTCATTTTGTAAAAGAAATTGAAGCAGTGACAGAACTCCAAATGTAGGCAGAAAAAGAACACTAAACTACAAAAGGAAAACATGGTACAATGACTAGAATTAGAAGGAGGAAACCTTAAAATAAGGCACAGTGATTTTACAACAAATATTTGAAGGTAAAATAATTATTGATATTTCTTGAGAAACACCGTAACTTATCTATCACTGAATCTTTAAGTCGGGACTTGAAAATTTTCTTTATAGTACAGAGGAAGAAATCCTTTGCCTCTCAAAATTACTCTGAGATGTAGCCACTGACATAAAAAGTCAATATTTATTATTGTAAGTGTTAAGATGTATCTTAAAAAAGGCACAAGCCAGCTCTGAGGTGAACCAGACTAAGACAGTTGAGAAAGGCCTGTGAAGGATGGCAAATGGCAGCACAAAGGCAAGAGTCCATGCCAACCTGAGCACTGCTGTTTTAGAGGAAAACACTATACTCCCCTGCATCTTCCCACTCTTGCCTCCCTGTCCTTGCTTCTCTGACTGTTGAATAATTTCATGCCTTCTAAAGACTTGCTGTCACTAGACCGTTAGAAGGCTGACTGAAGACTTCTACTAACCAGTTTAATTACATTTATCTTATATTAAATACTTACCCAGCAGTCTGTAGTTTACCTGCAAAAACACTAACTTTGCTCTCCCTGCACTTACTTTGGTTTATAAGCTGAGTCTCGCTAATTAACACATTTCTACAGCCAGACAAAAACATGATGAAGAATGAGGAACCTGTCCCTGTGAATTGACATGACTACCTTGTAGGGTGGTCAGGAATTTCCAACATCAGATTATTTTCCCAGTCAATAATTCATCAAGTGCATTTCTTTTGTCAGCCAAATGTTGACCTACTCATATCTGATTTTAAAGATCTGCTCCTTCATACTTCGTGGACTGAAATCACAGAATCTGTGTTGAAAGTTCTTTCTTTTCTCCAATGGACAAAAATAGATGACTGAACTTCTGGTAAATCCATTAGTTGTAGTCCCTTATTGCAACAGGTATTTATTTGTACATTTCATTTTTGATGACTATCTTAAGAGCTCAGATTAAGTTATAACTAAATCATATTAATGGGAGTGCTGAACTCCTAGACAAACAGTGAGAAAAGCAGGCTGAGCGCTAAACACCATTCTGGTCATATTTCATCCACATTCAGTCATGGCCTTGCTGACATCACAATTAATCTTTTCATTTTTCAGTGAAAGCATCAATAAATTCTCGAGGGTATCCCTCATTAATGGCCCTCAGTACATGAGCACCCAATCACACACTTATTTGCAATTGTTAGAACACATTAGCAAGTTGAATTTGTATGAAAATACTTAGATGGAAGTAAGGTAGTAAACTCACACAGGGTGGAAATGTAAGAAAATTGTATATTCATATATACTATATAATTGTATATTTATATATACCATAGCATCAAAATATTCCAAAATATATTTATATTCTATAACTCATCTTTGGTCATCTTTTTATGCCCATTATGTGTACAGATGTTACAAAGATGTTATTTTTCCTACACTTTGGCACTATTTTAACATGGATTTGCAAGATGATTTACATAATTAAAACATTTGGACAACTATAAAATTAGCATCTCCTAATTATCAGGTACCTGAATTAAAATAAAAACCTTTATCTTCTTGCAGGAAATTTCATAGATTCTTGGAGAAGGCAGCAGGCTTTTTCGGTGAAAACAAAGACATTTCATTCTATTCCAGTTAAATAATTTGCTCACAATATTTTCAGAGGATTGGATCTTTATAACTTTTGTCCTTGAACTACAGTATTACAGGACTGATTTACAGGAGGAAAAAAGCCACTGATGAAGACTGTGTCCATTAGATTTCAAAGAGTTAGGAGTTGTCCTATGCTATATACAAGATCAGAGAAGTAATTTTTTTAAAATTACAGTTCAGTGCAGTCTCTCTGGTCTCCTTTTTTCTCATGAGAATATAGGGACCCCACAGTACCATGGAATTCACTGCAGCAGAGAAGGGTTGCAGTCATCAGAGATGCCTACGGGATTCTGGAGGACCCACAGTGGCTTCTCCCTTTCAGAACTCCCTGTTTCAGCATATCTTAATTTTTCTGAATGGTTTAAATGTATTCATTCATTTTCTGGAAAGATTGTATCCTCTTGTAATGTTTTCATATTTAAGAATAAGTCAAATCTGAAGTCCTTACTGAGTTTAGGTACTCCTTGAAAAAAAAGTACTAATGATGACTTGGACAAGAAAATATTTTAGCTGAAGGAAAAGAACTTAAAATTTAGAATTCTATTGAAATGTAATTTCTTCTGGTTTTAATTATTTGGATGAAACTTATTTTTATGAGGAAGAAAATCAGGTTAAAAACATCCAATGAACTCTACATAAGTTTTAATTCGGTTCCTATGAGAATTTTAATTGATGATATGCTGAGCCAAAATTTTGGAAATGTATGTGGAAGGAAAATTTGAATCCAGGACATGTAAGAAGTTTGAAAAAAATAGAGGTCTCTCAGGGGATGTACTCCTTTCTAGCACCAACTACCTATCTTCCCTTTGTAAAGAATGACAAAATATCAATTTCCATAGTATAAATTTTCTGCTTAAATACATAAACTTACCAACTTACAGCTGAGACTTTTAATAAACTTAAATACAATGAGACGCAAGATTCCCACAGCATTATTGTATCAAATGTGTATTACTAGTCTACATCAGTGACAACAGTTTTCATCCAGTGAAGTCTTGTTATATTCCTTGTGACCAGAGCCACACTGTAAGACAAAATAAATTAAGGCTAGAAAAATTAACTACAACCCTTAAACAGATCATAATGACAAAATCTGATGAACCTAAAATAAGACAATAACAACAATCTTTATCATATAATACTGTGGCAAGTGCACCCGCCCAATGAAAATAGGGCTTCTTGGCTGCTGAAGTGTAGCAGCTCCTGATTGCCTTTGCTCTTGGGGCTTTATGGTAGTTGGGGCCTTTGACCAAAGGGAGCCGCTACTGACTACAGGGCAGATTCTGTCTGGGTAAAAATGGAGTCCCCTGGGGAGCCATTTTGAGCTTGTCCCCTGGAGCAGCACCCTGCGGTCAAGGACACTTCTCGAGGTGCCTTGGGTCAGGACGCTGCCCTGAGCAGGTTCTCGAGGTTGAGAGCCCTCACTTGTCAGGTGAGTGATAAAGAGTTTTGGGTTGTCATTAAACCCTAGGGAGTTGTTCTGTTCTCTCACAGCCATTCGAACTTGTAATTTATGGAGAGCTAGTTAATTGTGTTATTAATAATTCTTAATTTTTGGTGGTTTCTTGTTTATTTGAGAGTCTCCGTAACAAATACAAGTTACTCAATGCCCCAAAGCACTGGACTACTATAAGCAGTAAAAATCCAAAGAGTATGAAGTTCACATGAGATAAGAATTACAGTGTCTTTAATTTGACCTCAAAGATGTTCTTGAAATTTATAAACATTCCACATTTCAAATTCTGCTTCTTTTTTGGTTTGTTCTATTTTTGTTTTCCAGAGGGGATTTGAGTTTGTTCAGATCTCCACATACAACCCTCATCACACTGGTAATGTTAAATTTTCTGCTATCTATTACAGTTCAACACTACAGCCAAGTATGCCTTTTAGATCTCATCTGCAGGCCCTGCTGCCAGCTGACTGAAATCTCAACAATTACAGAGGTTATCGTGAAATGACCCTCTACATTCAAGCTATTTCTTATATAAATAAGAGGAGACATTGTGAGCAAATCACAATCAGTTATACCTTCTTGCATAAACGCCAGGTAGGTAATCTAATTCATAAAATGTTCTTCATTTTCCAGTTATGGAGAGAACATATTATAATCTTTACATTGATTAACATAAAATTTCCAGCCATTTTCTGTTTAATGAAATAAATTTGTTTCATCAAAACCTAGAAGCATTGAAGATATTTGCATGTGCCATTTAATTGATGTTCAAAATGGAAACAAAATCAGAGTTAGCCAAGGCTGTTTGATAACCACCTATGAAAGAAATTCCCTCAGAATATTGGGAATTCTCTAGGCTTATGCAGAAAGTTCCCGAGACTTCATAAAGTCAGCTGATTAGGCTGACAGTCACTACCTATATAATTAACTGCCCTCAGTGAAGTGTCCTAGACAAGCTAAATAAAAACCAGACAATTCCACACTCCCTACTCTTGTTTGTGTATGACACAACATTTGCTTAAGAAAACCAGTTTTTAAAGATGGAGAGGTGTATTCTGAAAAGCACAGATGCAATGGCCACAGTTGGGTGAAACAAGAACAGACCCAGGAGCTAGAAACAATTGTATAAGTTCAAATTTTTAAAAAGTTGTGCATAGTTTCAGAGATGGAAGTAATACACCACTGGAACAATCTGCCAAAGGAAGTGATTTCTCCATCATTAGAAAACTTGAATTTAAGATTGGACATGCTCCTAAAACATGTGCTGTACTTCGACATGCTCCTCCATCTTACAAAGAATATCAGGCAAGGTTGTCTGTCTGGTGTGGTATAGACTACAATGGCCTTAAAATCTATTGCTTATGAATTACAGCATCTGAGCTGAAAGCAACTTTTTTGTGGCCTCCTTGAAATACTAGCTCTTGAAATAGCCATATTCACTCCCCAGAGGTATGTGTATCAAAAAGAGTTGAACTGTATGTAGTAACATCATGTTCTCAGAACCAGGCTTTGTCTGTTGGGCACAATTGCACAAAGAGATTATGAGGGCAGAAAAAGCTGATCCCTCCAGTTATCTCCAGCTCTCTTCTAGGCTTCTCCTTTGTCCTCCATGTGCACTAAAAGGACCAGTACCCTTTTCCATAAACTCAGTCACTGTGCCTGAAGATCTCTTAAGTAAAATCTATAAAGTACACAAGACAGGGTATGGTTTATTACCCCAGAAATTGCAATGTGAATTTCACTAGATAGACCCCTCAACAAAATATCATTTAGGGGAATCAGCATCTGTGAAAACTGATACATAGGATAAAAAAAATCCTGCTTGAAAATAACAGATATCTACTCAGTGAAAGCTAAACTGATGAAATTGAAGAAAACTGGAACAGTAAATCATCGATAACCGTTGATATAATTGGATGAATTTGCATGGAAGTCATAGCATTGCACCTGCTCATACCAAATCTCATTTTCTTCAAATGCTATTCATAGCTGACATGTTATTAATTATTCACTTTTCAGTAGTGCACCTGGAAGCCCCAGTGTTCATCACTGTGCCAGATACTACACAGTCTCAGGGAAGAATGATTGCTTTTAATATTCAGAAGTTTTCAAGTAGTTATTTACCAATAATCCTTAATATTATTTTTTTAAAAAATGCATCTTCCATTTCATTAATAGAATATCAACTCTATACATAAATATTATGACAGCAAGGTACAACTAATTAATTATTTTCTTAGCATTCATTTTCCAATGCAAATCAGAAACTCCAAGTTTCACAAAAGCTGAAAAGAAATTAACGGGAAATTTCTAGTCTACTGTCAGAGTCGTCACTCATCCCACACTTAGTTATACACAAATCTGATTTTATAAGCAAACAATAAGCATGAAAGATAATTTTTGGCCATAATTAACTATTCTACACTGCTCTAGTATTTACTTTCAACATAAATTTAGCAAAATTAAATTCCAATAATGCAACGTTATACTCTTGATGATCTTATGCAGGAACAAAGACAAATTCTTTCTTGCTTTAGGTAGAGAAAATTATAACCCCAGACACTATCTTCATTTGTAACATCTCTGTCTCTTCATTGATGCAAGTATAATAACTATTAAGGTGGTTCCCAAATGATAATCCATCTTTGCATGTTGACTGGCATTCCATATGAGGATGGGAAAAGCTTTCAACATCTGTATATAGACAAGCTTCATTTGCAATACTTAATATTATTATTTCTATTTTGCTCTGATTTTTATTTTTTAACTTTAGAACTTCATTCGTAATCAAAAGAGTAGATCAGAAATTTGCTAGAAGGCTCTTCAGACTTTCACAGATTGGATTAATGTTCCTGAAGAAGTGTTCCAAGAATGCTTTTCTTATAATCTTTAAGCATCAACTGATCATCAGAAAAGGAAAAAAAAAAAAAGGTTCCCAATAGTATATTTGACCAAACCTAGCCCTCTTTCTATTTAAAAATGTCTACTACCCAGATTCTGTATAACTTTTACTTAAATAATATATTTTTTCATTCTTTAAAGTGAAGTCTGATATATTCAAAATTGCAAAAGAATTCCTCACTTGTGACTGGCAATTTACAGTTTTTTTACTGCAAGAATTCATAATTATAAATCAAGTATATGCCAGTTCATATACATTGAAATTCTGCTTCTGCGAGGTTTACAAAAACAGTTCAGTTCAATCTCTTTTTTGTAGAAAGCGTACATAAAGGAGAATTTAGCACAGTCAAAACACAAATGGTAACTGGAAAACAGCAGTTTCTTTTAATATTTTCCCAGATGTATTAAATAATAATTGTTATTTTTCCTATATGGGCAATATATCTGTTTTTAACACAAATCTGCTCTCTTGTTAGCAGAGGAACTTTTTAGATGTATATTTACAATTTTAAGTGCTGGTTTTCGGCATAATGCATTTTTAGTTTTGAGATGGGATGTTTTCCGGTCTGAGTCTAATTAGTTATTCATAAAGGCATGAGAAAAAAAAAAAGCCTTATTATTGTAACCAAAAGGAAAGTACAGTGATGATTTTCAAAGCTAAATGGAACAAAATTAATAACTGAGAACTAAAAGTGGTTAGAAAAAAAAATTAAATATTTTTAAATGAAAGTTAGAACTATACCAACATTAAGTATACCAACATGCACCATGGTCCAGTTAACACCAGTCCAACTGGTCATATGTTCCTCATGTATGTCTTTTAGGCTTTTTAATAACTACTTCTGAACACAAATACTTCAATAGTGATTTTTCAATCCTGTGATTTTCAACAATATGTTCATAAAAAATGTCATAAATTCATAAATTACATAATTTGTGCACACACCCACAAAAAAAATAAGGCTTATGAAAACATCGACAAGAACTAAGTGTCCTATTTGGTAAGAATCTTTTCAATCTCATAATTGTGGGCCACAGATTTCAACACTCCCACAGTTCCAAAGGATTTCTGAGATTTGTGGTTGTTCTTAACTGGAACTACCATTCAAGAAGTCTTAAGGGAATTTAAGGATTCTCACATTCATCAGCACTTTCTGCTTCCCAAATGAGACTTCTGACAAATTCCTCAGAGTTTCACCCACCCACCATTTTATGAAACAAAGCTGGAGGCAACCACAGTGTGTGATGGGATGTGCTCTCTTCTCCCTGGTAAGGTTAGTGCTGCTTTACCTAATCTGTAGCCTATAACCACTTTATACTTCATTTTTATGGTAAATCCACCCTAAAACAATATCATGTAGGAAAGGGCTGGACAGTGGTTAAAATTCTTATTTTCTGCCTGTAGGCCTATCTAAAATTAAAGACTTTTTTCCAGAGTTACTCTGACTTCTAAAAAGAGATGTGGTAGAAAACCAATATACTGCTTTTACAGCAACTGTATCTCAATCCATTAATTATACCTGAAGTAATATATGTTAATATAACTGCCTGGCCTCAGAGCACAAATATAACAAATAGTATGGCTGAAATTTCTATATGGCAAATCAAAAGAAAAGATTTCACAGAGCACATTTATTTCTGCACCTCCAGATCTGCAATACCACCAGAGACAACTTACAAGTGATTTACTACCACTGAGCTAACACTCCCTTCACTCCTTTTGTTCTTCTGTGTCCCTCTTAGAAGTATATTTTACTGCAGTATGTTCCACTGGATGATGGATCACTGGACACTGAGCATATATTTATCATTTCAAGCTGATTTTAAACAATAACTGAATGAAATAAACACGACATGTCTCCTTGAATTAGTTTGCTAGAGGAAGATACAATTTCATTGTTCCAAATGTGTATATATAGAGAGAAATTTAAATACACATTTTCCAGGGTGAGTATACCAACAGTTGTTGCCAGACATTCATGAGAATATGCTTTTACTGGCCAGTAATTTTGATGAACCAAAAGGAGCTAATAGCAAGATCAGCACATATAACAGGAGCTGTGTCAAAAATATTCAGTTACATTAAAAAAAAAACCCAAATTTCTAAAATAATTTCAGGGAATGAGGCTTATAGGTAACTAGTTTGATTCCTTAAAAATCCTAGCTAGTCTCAAGAAGATGATTTCTAACAGTCATAAAGGACAGGTTGTTGACTGCTTTCCTAGCATAAATGACAGAAATCTGCATGCTGAATGTAGCAACAGATTAGACAGGACTAAATGCTAAAGAATATACGGTTGTTAATAACTCCATACTATCAATAAGATGGCTTAAATGGTTTATATAATTTTTTCCTTCCCCAGCTTCTGAAGTTCACACTCTGTTTTATTCCTGTTATCCTTGAATTTTTAAAGAATGCAACATAAATGTATTTAAATCCCAAAGAGAAAAAGCAGTCTTGTGACCATAAAGGCTATGAAAACTTGCATATTGTGATCAGGGGAGGGTAAGGATTCATCTGAGTCTTCCAGCACCATACGCCTTGTGCAGAGGGACAGTTTGAGACAGAAAATCCAGCATATTTTTGATAATTTTCTATCTGAACATCAGAAAACACTTTTTACTGTGAAGGTGACCAAGCACCGGCACAGGTTGCCCCGGGAGGTTGTGGAGACTACATCACTGGAGATATGCAAAATCCGTATGAACACAGTCCTAGAAAACCGGCTTTATCTGGCCCTGCTTGATCAGGGGCGTTGGGCGAGATGACATCCAAGAGGTCTCTTCCACCCTCAACCATTCTGTGGTTCTGTGATTTTGTAACATCTCTATTCATCTGACACTGACTTTTCACCATGATTATGTGCTGTAAGCCTTGTATCTGACAAACCTACCTTCCCTCCATCGATAAAGGAACAAAACTATATCAGGAATATATTCTGGCTGTCACTTTCTATATGATTTATATATTCACTCTCTATATTCAGAATGTCATTTTAAATATATAAACATGCCATGAATATTTCACAGCATAAACACAATCAGCGCCCCATTTCAATACTTCAGCAGCAGAGTTCCCAAGTGTTCACCTGCTTCCTGGTCCACTAATCTCAGACATCTCTATATGAGTTAGAGGCTATTATGTCCCTTCTATCTAAATCTTGCTTCGTAGAAGCACATTAGAAAAAAAATGCTGGCACCTCAGATATGCAGATGATGTTATATCAAGGTGACGGCTTTTTTATGTCTTCAAACTGCCAACAAAAATATTTACCACCAAGGATAAATCTTGTAATAGGCTACAGTGCTTAAAGACCTACAACAGCCATTTACCTGTAGTATCAAAACTTTCCTAGCAGGCTTAGTCAATTATTATTCTGCCCACTGATATATCACAAGAAATACAATCTGATATTATTTTTTATAAAGCAGTGATATTTAGCAATAGAAGCATGCATATGAAATCTGATTTTATTTTTATGCACATCTAAATTCTACTGCACAAAATCCCTGCAGTTAACTATTATTATGATACCTGTTGGCTATCTTTTTCCTTTTATCGACGTGCACTAAGCACTTCTCAATGATGTTTCACGGTTTGCAGAACATATCTGAACTTAGCTGAGAAATTATTTCAAAAGTAGACTTCCACTGGGAATGTCAATGAGGTAAGGACATTTTTGACATATTATCTGCATTACTGAGCTTTATTTGATTTGCAAGATTAAAAGAGATTGAGTTGAAAGAAGCAGTGAGCTGCACCTTAATGGAACAATAGCCTGACATCAAAGATGTGTGTGATTTGAAAGACTGAGTGGCAGCTGCTACAAGGAGATTATAAAATCAGAATCCAGGCTTCAACAGTGTACTCCAAGTCTTGGTGTGGAACACAAACCTGCAGTTCAGTTAAGGAATAATTTTAGCACATCAAACATGTAATCTAGGCTGACTACTTTCTCACTTCCATCTTTTTCTCTAATTGGATAATAATCAACAGCTTACATGACTGTCTAAAATATCCAGAGAGAATTACATTTCTTTTCTACTGTGACAGCTCTATTTTTAGCCTATTCTTAAACTCACATCATCTAGGGAATGATTCAGTGGTGTGAGGTCAAAAACGCCAGTCCAGACATGTAATTTCACTTCCTAGGAAAAGAAAACAGAGAAATCACTTGTGTCAATCCATCATTCCTATGCAGGGGATCCACAGGAATTTGAACTTACAGCTCTCTTGTTGGTCTGGTTCCTGGGTAATGTATCAGTTGGGCAATTCTTTTCTAGGTAAATGTATCCTTTTCCCCCTTTTTGTCTTCTTTATGAAATAAATGTCTGATCAGATTTTGACACTGTGCTGTAGGATAGGTTTGGCAGCTGTGAGTGTCTGATCACAAGGTATGCTCCTAAATGTTTGGATGATTGGGATGAGGCCATGCCTTAGCACTTCAGCATTTTCCAGTGACCAGTTAACACTTCCTAGCAATGGCCAGTTTCATTCTTAGGCACTTAGTTCAACTTATATCATGTAGGGAGAGCCCTGGCATTTGACTTGGGCTCATGAATTCAGCTGAATGGCAGGATGACTGAAAAGAATTAATATGTTCTGTCTTGTAAACCCTGAGCAGTGGCTTTTACCTTAATGATAATGTAAGAGAACTTCTGAAATTGGTATAAAAGACTAAAGGTTGTAAAAGCATTCTGAAGGGCAAATCAGGATGGTTTCATATTTGGGCTGTGTTGTTTTTGGCAAGTTAAGAGGCTTGAGGGAAGGGACTTGGCTACAGACACTCACATTCACCTTCTCTGGCTGGTAGCTTATCCAGAGGGCTGTTTCCCTTTATAAATATGTCGGCTCATATTAAGAAAAAAATACATAACACAGAAGAATAAAAATAGTTTTATATATGACAGGATGGAGAATTGGCGCTTATGTTTCAGTTGGAACATTGGATCATCCCAAGGATATTGTCATAGACACAGGAAAATGGAAGCTGCTAATTGTGCCTGTAAGAGTTATTTGCACTCTCCTTCGCTCCCACTTACATGCCTAATTCAAGCAAGATTTTTCAAGTACTCTGAAACAATGAAAGGAGTAGATCAGTAAAAGAGAAGTACCTATAAATGGCATTCTCATGGAGTGCAATTCTGCATCTTTGAAAATTACTACCTTCTGTACCTTTAAAAACACGAGTGTCCAGAGCCAAAGTCAGTTTTGAAAATTTGAGTTACATTTGAAGCAAACAGGTCAGAGGGCAACAAAGTAAAAAACTTCAAAGCTTCTGAAATATTGTTTTCAGCACAAGATCTGTGTACTAGTCTGTCTCATTTAATTTCTACTACAATTCAAATCTGTACTACAGCATCCATATAGTGAAGTTAGTCTGGTGGTGAAGACAAATTATTTCTAAATCTGAAACCTTCTGTCTTCATCCACATTGTTGATACACATTTAGGTCTGCATGATCAAACAGATGTTACAAGTGACACATTGTTATAAAGATGCCAGACAAAATCGGATGTAGGTGACATTATAATTGTTCTGTACACACCATTGACATTACTGAGATTGCTAACTGCACTGAGTAAAGAAAATTCTTTTTCTTGTAAGGAACAATTCCAAACACAGAGCTTCAGTAACAGCTAATTTATCGTTAGTAACAGAACAAAAATCTTGTCTCATAAGCAAATAAAATCCAAGGCCTTGAAAAATATTAAAAGCCCAGAAAATATATTAGAAAATAATATAATAGAAAAAGGTAAATGTAATTTTTAGGGAAGGAAAATAAATTTTCCCTTAATTACTATGCAAGTTTCCTTCCCTGTGACCCAGCCTAAGTATATGCCTAGACCCAGGTAGGAGCATCACACAGAGCTTAACTAGTCAAACTGAGAATAGTTAATCTTCTTGACTTGACAAGCTTAAAGTTATTCAATTCACTGTGGATTTGTGTACTATCAAATGCTTCTCAGAGGCAACATCCTATATATGAGGTAATAATAATTTCCTGAGCTAAGCAGGATAAATCATCACAAAGTTTTGTTGCTTTCTTCTTTTTTCTTTTTCAATGTGAATTTTATTATGAATACTATGTGATCAAAGTAATTAAAGACTGGTGAAACAGTAACCCACAATTTAGAAAGTGTTGTAATAGTCATGCAATGCCTAGAATGGTCCACAGTGTTTAAAATGCAAATACATTTAGTCAAATCATGGCATTTTTATAACCCCAGCATTCAAAAATATATTCTTAGCCTGCACTATGGACACTATTTTTTCTGGAATCAAAACTCTGATATGAAGATGATGAATAATTAATCTATCATAATGCAATAATTATGTAATAAAGTATATAATGTAGTGTCAAAATAAACAGTATCAGTCAGGAACAATATTACTTGGAAGAATTCTCTTTTTGGAAAATATTTGCCAAAATTTAAAAAAAAAAAAAAATAAAAAAGAAAACAACATAAAATATTAAATTCAATTTATAAATTCCATTATAAATTTTTGCTTTTGATAAAATAATATTTTTATATCAAATAATGCAGTGGAAATATTTGAGCTATAATTAGAAATGAGACATGAATGAAGAAAGAGCTTTACATGTTGCAATTACTGCATATGAAGAAACTAATAAAGCTGTAAAAAGGACAGTGAATACTACAACTATTATTGCTGACCCAACATTTTTACTACCAAGACTCCTGACCTTGCTCCAAATGCTGAACATGCCTCCATCCTGGTACACATAATGATAATATCACTGTCATCACAAGTATTAGATCAATGGTCATTCCCATGTGGCTGCAATCTAGTCTCACACTTTATCATTATGGGCAATGTTATACAGAATATTATAAGATGCCTATCAAGTACTTAAGAGCATTTTTTTAATATTCAGTAATACCTCATCAGATTTCTCCACCTATGTCCTGATTTAGTACAAATTCACTGAGTTAGTTTATCTTCATCTTAATAATTATTTAAAGCCATTTTCTAAGGCAGTTATGTAGTCTGTGCTATATCACTCATACCCTGAGTCACTAAGCATTGTGTACGTTCCCTAAGATTTCTGTGCCCTGTGAATTTCAGTCTTTGAGATAAATACAAATTCATGTCAAAATTCATTTAACTCTCATAAATCAAACTTTTCTTGGATTACCTATCAATATTTCAAATACAGATAAAAATAGGACTCTCTGCTAAACCGTGACTATAATACTACTTCAAAATGAGAAATTTGTATCAAATGCAAACTTTTTAACATGAGAGGTAGCATGGTCTGATGGTCTCCTTTTACTCCCCATCAAAATATTCACCCCATCAAAAATTTTGACAAATTTTTCTGCATTACTAGTTTTTTCTCAAGTAGAAATGGGTGCATTCTCATTATTAAAGCCTTAATATGCTCCTCCCTGCCAGAACAGTGGTTGTTCTGCCATATAATGTGTGCTAAGTACTTGCAGAACTTTGCAGTTTGGCCATGAGAGCAAGCTTTGTTTATCTGGAAAGGGTTGGGGATTCACACATTTAGGTCTAGAGGAATTAACTGAAGCTTTACAATGATCGATATAAAATGTTTTATAGATTACACGTATTTTATCCACATGCTTATGTAAGGAAAGATGAGCCCCAAAAAGAGGCTTTGCTATGCTAACCATGAAAAATATCACTTATTCGTATCAATATAACAAACCCTGAAAAATATTCTAAGACATGTTCTACCCCAGCAAGAATAAGACATGCAGCAAAACTGCAGCTGATGCATTCTGTGTTAGTATATAAGATAAAACTGTACATATGACTAATCAGAATTTATGTCATTTTTGCATCATTTATGTTAGGAAAAACGTGTTTTTATCGATATACAGATACACATAAATCCATATTAATAAACATGTTTCAGTTCTTAACTGGATGTTAATGTAAAATTTTAAATAATTCAACTCTGCACCAATTATTTTAACAGACAATGGATTAGTATGACTTTCCTATGTCCTGTATCCATTTTTATTGTTAATATTTAAGTAACTACACAACCATATGTGGTGGTGCAATTCTTACCCCTCCCTGCCGTCCTTGTTGGGCTGCTTGGTGCCAGGTGTGATTCCATCCACATTCCCCCAAGCCATACACCAATCTATGGAGATAAGGACTGATAACCTTGAGGAGCCTGGCTCCTGCCCCTCCCAATTGCTTGGAAAAGGTTATAATGGCCCATCATCTCCTGATGGCCTGACACACCTATGACTGGGATGTGATCAGATGGAACAATAACAGGGTTGCATGTTATTCAAATTCTTGTGCAACTGCCGGAAGGCACCAGATAGCATTTGACAAAAGTCAATTATCTTGGATTCTATAAACTGCGACCACCAGAGAGACCCTTTGAGCTCTCCTGGATCGCAGCGGCCTGTGACCAGCATCTCCCCTGAGCTGGGACGCCTCTCAGGTACCAAAACCCTTAAGGTGTCGTCTGCTCCAGACGGAAGGCCAGGGCGAAGTCCCCCCACTCGAGTCTCAATTATCGCCCGTTGAAGAATGCCAAGGCATTGTATTTGCTCTAAACTCGAGAGGGAAATTTTCTTTGAGCTAGCTTCCATTTCACCTCTTTATTGGTGGGGGTGTGTGTGTGTGGGTATGTACCCTTACCCTTGTTCCTGTGTGTTTGTCCCTTTTGTGTTCATTTTACCGAACCCAAACCCCTTTGTTTCTGTATGTATATGTCTGGTTTGTGTATGCGCATGTATATATGTGTATAAATTAAGGTACCGTTAAGTAAGTTAGAGTGAATATTGTCATTTTTGAACCTGAATAAGTCGCTTTTCTTTCTGAGTTATTTTGTATTGACAAATAGTTGTTAGTTATTAATAAATCTAGATTATTTTTCTAAATCATTACCGTGTGAATACTTTCATCCACGACACCATAGAAAAAATAGGCTAATATGAATAAACTGAAATAGACCAAACTGACATGGACCAATGGAAAGAATTAATTCTTATGTAAATATCTTCTGAAATTAAACAATTTAACTAGGTAAATAATGGACTTCCATGTTACTAATAGCTGCACACATTGGCCTAATCCTCTAGATTTACTTCCATGTGAAACACACAGCAAAGTCTGGTGGTATACATCATACAGCTGTTTGGAGCACAGACTGCTTTCAGGTGCTTGGAAACCATTTTCTGTACAAATAGGTGTTATTGAAAAGTTAAAAAAAAAAAAATAAAACTAAATATCTTCCTTCTGATGATACCATATTTTGGTATCAACATTTTGATATTGGCATCTCACAAAAGGCTACAAAGGCACTGACAACTGAAAATCCTAATATCTTTATGTGATCATAAATCGGTGCATGTGGACAGTGAGAAATCCTGATCACTGATGGATGGGCTTACTAAGTATGGGGCAAAACTACTGGCTTTTCCTGTAATCTCAGATCTACTATCCATGATATATATCTGGAATCGTGCAGGTAAATCTCTTCAATCAGCTTGTTTATTCACAACAGTATATATATAACACTTGCTTTTTTAACTAATGAAAGTCAAAGGCAATTATGATATTAATTACTTGGGTCATCGTGACTCAAGAAAAAAAGGTAAATAAATAGAGAGGCTATGTAAAGAGAAACACAACAGAAGAAGTAGGAAAAAAAGGAGACAATTTTCCTCTAGAAAGGACAAGTAATAAAATGACAGAATGAAAGCAAATGAAATTAATAGTTCAGAGAAATTGGATGGGGTTTTGTAAGTACCCTTCTTTCATGAAAGAACACAAGGGAACTGTATAAAAATGAAAGGCTGAAACATCAATCTGGTAACAGAAAAAGGTTTTCACCTGACAGCAATTAAACTATGGAGCCTCCTGCTGCAAGTTTTTGCTGATGTTAATAGAACAGTCAGGTTCCAGAAAAATATCAAAACTGTAAAAATAATATAATAATGACATGGGTTATAGTAGAATAAAAACCTAACTAGAACTTTTGCTAGACATGTTCTTTTATATCAAAGCACAAACTGTCCTTCGTTATAGTGATCCAGCCGTAGCTGCAGTTAACAGGTTAAATTTCTGCTGTAGGATCTCCTGAAGGATCACAAGTTCCCTCTCATCATTTAAGACCTCACTCATAAGCCTTCCACTGTCATTTGGATATAGTAGCCACAGCTCGGCCTCTACAAACCAGGCTGTTTGCTGGGATAGAAGGAAGTATTAGACTATTAGGGGAAGAATATTTCTTCCAGAAGCCTCTGTCATCTCCTTTTGTTTTCTCTCATCTTTCTTTCAAACAGGTAGTACTGGCCACTGCCAGAAACAGGGTAATAGACCTCCATTCCAAATCTATGTGGCAAATCCTGTGTCTGCATCTGTCAGTGGAAAACTTTCTGCTTCCTTTGTCTGGCTGTAAGTAAATATACGCAAGGTTGCTGTAAGGATGCTGGGGGTTTCCTACATTTTTAAACGGGTCTAAATCTGTATTTTGGCAGCAGAAACATAGTCACTGTGTTGATACACTTGATCCAGTTAATGTTGAAAACCTCAATATGAAAGCACAGAGAAAGCTCTGTGATATAAACGCATAAAACTCAATGTTCTGTTGCTATTTGTGATTTAAGTACTATTTATGTCCTGTGTTTGAATGGAAGTGTGTAGCAAGAGAAATTCAAGTGAGAAAATAAAAACCTTTACCCAGAAGAGGAAAGAATTAATAATGGTGTAAAATCCTTTCTGTACATAGGATTTATTAATATTTTGCTGCTGGTAGAATTCATCTACTTCAGACAGCTCATTAAACAACTGCTAAAGTGTTTAATAAATTAACTTATGATAATAAATTAACAGCTTACCCAAGATCAGAACCATTTTGACCACACAATTATCTCCAGTTCCCCAAGGCTCCCATTATACCATAACCTTATACCTGGTAGACCAAGCAGTACTTAAAGAATTTTTACTGATTATTACATTAGATATATTGTCTTTTCTTTCCTCTCTGAAGATGATGCTGCAAGGTTATGGACTTTATATAATGGCTTCTAGAAGCAATATTGACTCAACTATAATCCATTAATAATATAATTACTGTGCTCTATAAAGGATGCCAGTCTGAAGTTATTCTGTTTTCAAGCCACATGTGTTAAATCTATAGCAAATCAACTTTATTGAGAAACTTCCCTAGATATAGTAACATGTTTCAGAGAAGCTATTCTGAAACCTGCACAACTAGGAGAACATAATAAACAGTCAGTTTGAGAAGATAACAGCATCTTGTATGTTCTTATAAATGTCTGAGGATATCCTTTTCACTAACGTCTCTACAGCATCTCCAAGCATCAAAAATGCCTGCAGTCCTTTGAGTAACAGTTTCACATACACCTCCTTTGAGTTACTACTTTGCATACACCTACAGTTCATTCTGTTGCACTACAGATGAGCCTTAAGCAAATGCCAGAAATTAAGACATCCAAATTTTCATCTCTTTCTTATTTGAATACAACCTTTATTGTGACAAGTTCACTGTAAGATCCAAAACATATTTGTGGAAGAAAGATCTCAAAAACAGTGTTTATCAACTGGACTATATTATGTATATATTCTCCTGTATTTGTTTTTTACTGAATCTGACCAATGAAAGGGCTTATTATGATCAACAGCTTAAGAACTCTGAGCAGGTTACAGATAATTTTAGCAGTTTAATAACTATGATTTGGTCTCTGAGTAACTTTTCCTGATCAGTGGAGAAATTTCTGTAAATGATCCCTCTAGAGAGTTTCACTGAAGAAAAACACATATACCCTTGCAACAACACGGAACACTTCTAAATAAGGAGAGAGAAATGGATGTAATTTACTTTGTATGTAGCAAGACGCTGCCTTGCATAGTATGTATAAAATCATGTTAGGACATCACTGGATGGATGAACAACCAGATGGGTCCTGTTCAGTATCACTGTCAGTGATCTGGAGCAGGCAATGAACTATGGTCTCACCAAGTTTGCAGATGACACTAAATCTGGGGAAACGGTTGATATGCCTAAAGGCAGGCTGCCATTCGGAGTGAGCCAGATAGGCTGGAGGAAAGGGCCAACAGGAACCTAACAAAATTCAACAAGGCCAAATTCCAAGTCCTGCAGCTGGGAAGGAAGGACCCCCTGCAGCTATACAGACTGGGGGCTGCCTGCCTGGCCGGGGAGTAGATCTGCAGAAATGCCCCAGGTGTGGTGGTGGTGAGCTGGGCATGAGCCAGCAATGCACCCAGGCAGCAAGGAAAGTCAACAGCATCCAGGGCTGTATTAACAGGGTAACAGCCTGTAGACTGAGGAAATGGGTTATTCATCTGTACTGAACACTCATGAGAGCACATCTGCATCCAGTTTTGGTCTCCCCGATGCCAAAGAGACAATAATAAAATAGAGCAAGTTCAGCAGAAGGCTGCCAAGACAGTGTGGGACTGGAGCACTTGTCTCATTAACAGATGCTGGGGAAATAGGGCTTGCTGAGCATAAAGAAGTGGCTTCAGGAGGACCTAATGGTAGTCCACAGAGGTCTTCAAGAAAATCTCTATGAAGATACACCAAGATCTTCACAGTGATACATGGTGTGCGGACAAGTAGCAACAGACATGAGTTGAGAATAATTGAGGTTCCCACTGGATATAAGGAAAAACATTTTCTCCTTGTAGTAGGTGGTGTAGCAGTTTGTGCCCAGAGAGGCTGTGCATTCTCCATCACTGGAGGTTTTCAGGGCCTAGATGGCTAAAGGTGTGAGCAACCTGACCCAATACCGTAGCTGACCCTGCTTTGTGTCAGTAGCTGGTCTAGAGATCACCTAAGTTACCCTATGATTCTGCAAAAAGCTATATGAATGGGTAATCTATTTGTCTATCAGATGTGGAAAATAAAAAGCCTACTTATTTCAATTAAATACGTTGATAATTTTGAAGTATGATCTAAAAGAACAGCTAAATTTTACTCACTTATCCCTATTTCAGTTAATAAGTACATATTCACAGAACTATTAGAAGTGCTTTTGAAAAACCTAATGTCTACAACTCCAGATTTCTTTACATCTTATCTTTTTTTATATTTTTAGCTTGTATCTGCACATTAGCAAACTTCTGCTCCTTCATCTCTCTTTCTTAACCAATTCTTATTCTGATGATTCACATCACATGTCAAAAGAATGAGACATGCTTAGATCTAAGACACTGAAAGGAGACACTTAAAATATTTTTTAATGAGTGCTACCCACAGTATATGTCGTACAGTGTTCTCAAATGACTTCTGCCATCAAGATCATAGATCACATTTAAAGATGAAGAGATTAATTAGAACTTCCATAAACTGCCTAAATATACTGTAAATAAATCCCTTTCTTTGGTACTTACCACAGACATATTTCAAATGCAATCTGTAAAGCTCTCTCATTGAGGTTCTTTTATGGTGCTGTAATGAAACCTGTTATTCATACATTTTATTTTCAGATTTACATTAATTTTAGGTACTAATGAAACACCAACATATAAAATAGGTCCTGATTTCTTAAGGACCCTTCTGTGATGAGAAAATCGGCAGTCTTTTGAGGGCAGCATGCCAGACTTCATTTTTGTTCTTAAGTTAGACATCAAAGAGGTCAAAGAGTAATCTCAGTGAGTACCAGAAGACACTGCCTCTCAGAAACCACAGGTGTCTTCTCAGAAAGTGTATCAGCCTTTCTGAGAGACCCAGATAGCAGGAAATGTGGATCTCAGCAGGAGCGAGCTGTTGCTGCCTTTCACTGCTGCCTTATCCTAGATGCTGTGGCTTTCTTTAGCCCTTTTATCTGACATCCTAAACCAGCATTTATACTGGGTTTTGCTGTTCTTTAATAAGTTGCCAATCCCCCATCAAGCATTATAAATGATTGCATTTAACAAGTTAGAAACAACTATAATAGGAGCTGGTAGTCTCAGTTTCAATCTTTTCCATGGAATGAATCTACACTTTCTAGCTCTGTAATTTAAAAGTAAACCCCTTCTCCAGGACTTCATATAGATGATACACATCTTATAAAAAAGTACAAAAACACATTAAGTCAACCAAATCCAGATCACACTTATGCAGATACAAATATAACTTTAAATTAATAAGGAATTGCTTGCAAGAATATGGATCTCAGCCATTTCCACTCAGGAAATGCTGAAAGAGTAAAACAGCATGAAAACTTTATCATACTAGATTAGCAATTTCCCATTGCATATTATTAGGAACTGTCATATTACCCTAGAGTCCAGCACAATCATGGATCTCCATTAACTTAGCAGAGGGGCTTTCTTCTCTCCCTGACATAACTGCTAAACTACACAATACTACTCTTTCCTTCTGTCAGAAAACAGCTCCATCAGATTAACCATCTGGCCTGAAATACTTTCCTTTCCTGTTCAAAATCTGTTCCATATTCCACCCAGAAGAGTTTCTGAACACAAAAGGGCTATTCAGACCTCGCCATTTATCTGGCAGAGCAGACTTCTATCCAACTGCAGATAGACTCACAGCTGTGATGGTGTTCTGCACGGAGTAATTTTCTATCCACAAGAGAAACTGTTTAATAAAAAGAAGAACCTATTCTCTGATTCAGAAGGAAGGTTATATCATACAAACACAAGGGTATACAGTAAGTGTGATTTCTCTTGCTATTTGTAAATCAGTGCCAGCTAATCTCAAGCAATTTGAGCCAGATTAGTTTAAATAATTGTGTATAATATTTATAGCATATTTCAGTATAGGAAGTAGGTTATCAGTCATAGAGCTGTCCTCCTCTAAATTACCAATACAGTAGATATAACTGACAGTGCCATAGTATTACTATGTCATTTTAAGGAAGGTAAAGCTCTGTGTCGCAATGAAAAATACTGGACCCCAAATAGGTCATGTGTCTTTTGAACCAAAACTCCAAGGTGCACATATCTCTATACCAGCAAGATAATCCTCTCATTTACTCTAACTGTAATTCAATGATCCACCAAAAAAGTTAAGACAAACTTCTAAAAGCAGCACAAGTAAAGAAACTCCCATTGTGGAAAGTTAAGTCATTGTATATAAATTTACACAGATTCTTCTTTGGTTTCTTCACTGAAATAAACATTTGTAGTAATACAGCAATATGATTATGCACAGGAACTAACCCCTGCCTGAGCGTCTGTAACCTGTGAATTTGCCTACAGAGAGCATGGTTTTGGGAAGCAGAAAGGGATAACATAAATATTTTCTCCTGAGCTTCCAGGAGGAACCAGGACACTACCTCCTGTTACTACAGTGTTTATTTTTACAGTAAAATAAAAGAGAGTGCCTTTCATGTGACCATTCTCATCTCAATATAACAGGTACTACAGATAGATTAATTAATCCATCCAACTATTTCCCACTGATTTTTGAGTCTCTGTTTTCCTGATTTTCTTGTGGAATTGTGAGGAGTTTTTCAGTTACTCAGTTTTTAATGTTTGGGACCTGGCAATGGGGAGAGATTGTTTTCCAGGAGAAACACTTGTTCATGACAGTCTTGAGCCATGAGAGATCCTACACCTTGGCATACAAGTGAGAGGTACAGTCAGGGAAATTATTTATTTATTTATATTTAATTCATGGAATCAGTTGGCAACTTAGTCCCTACATTGATTCAGGCCATATGCTTTTATTTATCTTACCTACCACTCCCTTTTTCATCTTTAGGCTGGACTTCAAAGCTCTCAACCCTGCTTGCAGTAGCAGTGGTAGCGCCATTAACTTTAGTGAGACTGCTCATGCAAATAATAACTTGCTACTGATTTTAGGAAATTGCTAGGAAGTAAGTGGGTTCAAATTTACTTGCTTAGCCAAGGAAATCGGTAGGGAAAAGATGAAAGGCACCTGCCATCTTTCTGAGGGGTGGTCAGCAAAGTAATCTGAAGCTGGATGTCAGTATGATTTTGATGGCTGTGTTTACTATAGAGTACTCCAATGTCTGTGACTTGCATCAGGCTGACAAGCCCCCCTGCCTGAGGAATCTCTGACTAGTTTAATAGGTTATATTTGGTTTATGTTCTTGCTAGTTACCATCAAAATAGCATATATTCTTCTATATGGTTCAAATCTATAAAACAAGAAGTGATAAAATCATTAAGGTGAGAGTCTGGACCACTTCCAGAAGTGGAGTATGTTATACATGAGAACAGGAGCCAAGCTCATACTGAGAGCTGCTGTAACTCATAAACCAAGTAGAGGTTTCTAGTGCAGAAGGGGAAGCTGGAGAGACCATGTATGATACAGAAACATACTCTGTATGAGTAATGCCATATTAGCTGCATGGTACTTCAGTGAAGCATATATCTACCTTTTCAATCTGTGTATCCTTTTCAAGGGACATAAAAATTATAATTATGTGAAGCATTAATCTGCAGTCTGAGCATTTTATTAAATCTACAGCTGTTAAATTAAAATAATAATCAATGCAAACTTTTCTCTTTTTTCAGAAGTAGTATTGAAAGGCTTTCTACTATAGGGCATCCTGAAGGTCATTTGTTGAAGAAGAGCTCAAACCTGGTAGGGGTTGTCACTGTCATAAGTGCCTAATCATCTGGGATCAGATCAAATCACTCAGGTTACTATTGATAGCATCCTCTGTGGCTTCATGCAGGCCAGCACAGCCCCAGCTGCTTCCCACACTCTCCATTGCAGGTCCAGCATCTCATACTTTCCATTAAAAGGCACTATTTTTAGGTAGGCGATCAAATGCTCTTTGCACTTGTTTTAAGGAAAGGCATTCAATAGCAACACAGGCAATCTGAAAACTGAGCTGAATCCTTAATACAGTGTAAGCCTTCCATCACTTGTACCGACTTAAATAGTACAGTTTTAAGGAAAGACAGGATATCTGTTCGGGTTTTTTCCCTCCTTCACTGCAGACAGACAAAAATTTGGAAAGTAAACAACTTAGGAAGGTGACAATATGATTTATAAATTTAGCAGGCAAGGGAAAAGCATTCAGAAAAACAATACACATTTTTTTCCAGTGGGTATACAGTTTAAAACATGCCTGTGCCATATGGAAAATTGATGATTTATAACCGGGGGACTCCAAGCTTGCAAAATGTATAAAACTATTCCCAGAATATTTATTAAAAGGAAGAATAGTTCCTGTGCAGAACAGCATTTACTATGCTAATTTCTCGTATTTAAATGGAGGAATAAAAAAAATTCCATAACTTAAAGGGCCAACCATTTATTTGTTTCTTTGTTCTTAAAGATGCAGTTTAACAGCAATTTATCCTTATTTATTTATTTTCCTTTCAGGCTAGCCTGCAAGTTTGGAAGGTGTCAAGATGTATTAGCAAAGAATTGAAGGTCATGGGCTGCTGCTGGCTACGGTGACATGAAGCTAACACTCTCAGTCAGCTGGGTGCAGTGTGCTGGCTTGTCGACATATGGAAGACTCTATAGTGTGCAGTGAAGAACCGCTCCCCCAGCAGCACTGGGCACAGCTGCGCTGCACGCAAAGGAAGTGTGCTATGAAGGCACACAGGAAAAAGGACCAGTATACATAAAGCAGAAACAGGTATATGTATGTTTTCTCAAGGTATGAATGTGTTGTATGTTTAGCCTTGGCAGGCAGCTCAGCCCCATACAGCCTCATTCACACCCCAGCAGGATGGGGGAGAGAATCAGAAGGGTAACTGTGAGAAAATTCATGGGTTGAGATAAAGACAGTTTAATAGGCAAAGAAAAAGCTGCGTGCACAAATAGAGCAAAACAAGGAATTCATTCACTACTTTCTATTGGCAGGCAGGTGTTCAGCCATCTCCAGGAAAGCTGGGCTCCATCAAGCTTAACGGTGACTTGGGAAGACAAACACTGTAACTCCAAATGTCCCCACTTCCTCCTTCTTTCCCCCAGCTTCATTTGCTGAGTGTGATGTCATATGGTATGGAATATCCATTTGGTCAGCTGGGGTCAGCTGTCCCAGATGTGTCCCCTCCCAATTCCTTGTGCATCCCTAGCCCCACCACCACCACCACTAGCGGGGTGCTGTGAGAAAAGGCCTTGACTCTATATAAGCACTGATCAGTAGTAACAGAAACATTCCTGTGTTATAATACAGTTTTCAACACAAATCCAAAACATAGCCTCATATGAGCTACTATGAAGTAAATTAACTCTATCCCAGTTGAAACCAGTACAGAATGATAGTCTTTAACATATATAGTAGGAAATATATTGAGGGCAGAATAACAGCAGCTGGAGAAACACTAATCAAAGGTCCTTTACAGTTCTTTCTGTGACTGAGAAAACAAATCTTTCTGTTCTACTCACTGAAGTTAACTAGATGGATATCGTAGTATAAAACAAGTCAAGGACAGTTAAGTTCTCTGAAACTGAGAATATGCTGCCACTGACCCACTTCCCCCTTGTATGTACTAAGACACAAAATTTGAACTTGGGCCCTGCAGTCCTGTACAAAGGGAAAGCTGATGTCTAAGTCGGACAACACGGACTAAGACTGCTTGTCAAACAAAAGATGGCTTCTACAACCATCAGTGGTGGTCGACCATGCCATTTTCAGACACTACCAGTACTATAGTCCTGAATATTATTTACATTAAATATGATAGAGGATTATTGATACAGCAGCTATTAACGTTCTTCTCAGTGACATGGTTGTTACTCTGCCAGGCATTACGTACTTATCATGCCTAGTAATAATTATGTTATGAAACACTCCTTGAATGACTGTTAAAAGCAGAGGAAGGAAAAATTGGGGAGAATAAGTGAAATTTAGGTCCAAATTAAGTATTATGTGAGCACTAGTAACAACTCAAGAATGTCTATTTTTCTTGCATTTCAGGAATGGTTACTGGTGTTAGTGAGACTTGGTCTTTCTGTGGGCTACCATCACCAACAGAACTGCAGCCTAAATAACAGGAAACAATGAGTGCACCAGTATTGCAACAGTAAAAGTAGCTAGACATTTCCTTTTAATTACAAACATAGTCTTTCTTAAGATTTAAAAATAGTTTACCTTACTTGTTTTTCTTTCCCTTGTTCCTTCTGATTAGAGCTGAAGTCCTGATATACAAAATCTTCTTTAAATATGACTGAAAACAGGAAATACTATTGATTCTAGTTTTCACTGAGGTTCTAATTACGATATGAATAGGCTCAGATAAACAGTCAAATTAAATCCTTTTTTAATATAAATTAAGGACATCATATTTAGACATCAAACTTCTCAGTTGTTATTTGAAAACAAGGAGGCCATCGAGGGTGCAGTGATCAAGAGATGATCAAATTTTTGATCCATCAAGAAAAAACCAGAGGGGTTAGTAAAACTGCCACCTTAGTTTTCCAAAGGGCTAACTCTGACCTGTTCAAAAGACTGATTGACAAAATCCCTTGGGAGGCTGCCCTGAAGGATGTGGGAGTCCAGGAAGGCTGGAGATACTTCAAGAGAGAAGTCTTAAAGGCACAGGAGCAGGCTGTTCCCATGTGCCGAAAAGCAAACAGGCGGGGAAGGAGACCGGCCTGGCTAAACAGGGACCTCTGGCTGGATCTCAAGAACAAAAGGAGAATCTATGACCTTTGGAAGAGGGGCCAGGTCTCTCATGAAGACTATAAAGATGTAGTGAAGTTATGCAGGGAGAACATTAGGAGAGCAAAGCACAGCTCGAGCTCAACTTGGCTACAGCTGTTAAGGATAATAAAAAATGTTTCTATAAATTCATTAACAGCAAAAGGAGGATTGGGGAAAATTACCCTCTTTTACTGGATGGAGAGGGGGACATGGTAACAAAGGATGAGGAAAAGACTGAGGTGCTCAAAACCTACTTTGCCTCAGTCTGTAGCAGTGGAACTGGCTGTTCCATGTGCACCCAGCCTCATGAGATGGGAGATGGGGAGGGGAAGCAGAATGAGGTCAGCACAGTTGAAGAGATGGTCAGAGACCTGCTGCACCACTTGGATGCACACAAAATGCACACAAGTCTGTGGGACCAGATGGGTTACACCCAAGGGTGCTGAAAGAGTTGGCAGATGTGCTCGCCAAGTAGCTGTCCATGATTTAACTGAAATCATGGCTAACTGGGGAGGTCCCATTGGACTGGAGGGTGGCAAATGTGACACCCATCTACAAGAGAGGCAGAAAGGACGATCCAGGAAACTATAGACCTGTCAGTCTGACCTCGGTGCCAGGGAAGGTCATGGAGCAGGTCATCTCGGGTGCCATTAAAAGTCATATAATGGACAACAAGATGATCAGGCCCTGTCAGCATGGGTTTATGAAAGGCAGGTCCTGCCTGACAAACCTGATCTCCTCCTACAACAGGGCGACCTGCTTATTGGATGAGGTAAAGGCTGTGGATGTTGTCTACCTTGACTTTAGTAAGGCCTTTGACACTGTTTCCCACAGCATTCTCCTGGTGAAACTGGCTGCTTGCGGCTTGGATGGGCACACGCTTTGCTGGGTAAAAAAATGGTTGGATAGCTGAGCCCAGAGTTGTGATGAAAGGAGTTAAATCCAGTTGGTGGCCGGTCACAAGTGGTGTCCCCCAGGCTCGGTTTTGGGGTTACTCCTGTTCAACATCTTTACTGATGATCTAGACGAGGGGATCGAGTGCACCCTCAGTCAGTTTGCAGATGACACCAGGTTGGGTGGGAGTGTTGATCTGCTCGAGGGCAGGGAGGCTCTGCAGAGAGACCTGGACAGGCTGGAGCCATGGGCTGAGGCCAACTGGAGGAGTTTCCATAAGGCCAAATGCCGGGGGCTGCCCTTGGGCCACAACAACCCCCAGCAGCGCTACAGGCTTGGGGAGGAGTGGCTGGAGAGCTGCCAGTCAGAGAGGGACCTGGGGGTGTTGATTGACAGCCGTCTGAACAGGAGCCAGCAGTGTGCCCACGTAGCCAAGAAGGCCAATGGCATCCTGGCTTGTGTCAGCAATAGCGTGGCCAGCAGGGACAGGGAAGGGATCTTACCCCTGTCCTCGGCACTGGTGAGGCCGCACCTCGATTCCTGTGTTCAGTTTTGGGCCCCTCACTCCAAAAAGGACATTGAATGACTCGAGCGTGTCCAGAGAAGGGCAACGAAGCTGGTGCAGGGTCTGGAGCACAGGTCGTACGAGGAGCGGCTGAGGGAACTGGGGGTGTTTAGTCTGGAGAAGAGGAGGCTGAGGGGAGACCTCATCGCCCTCTACAGCTCCCTGAAAGGAGGGTGCAGAGAGCTGGGGATGAGTCTCTTTAATCAAGTAACAAGTGATAGAACAAGAAAGAGGTAATGGCCTCAAGTTGCACCAGGGAATGTTTAGACTGGATATTAGGAAGCATTTCTTTCCAGAACAGGTTGTTAGGTGTTGGAATGGGCTGCCCAGGGCAGTGGTGGAGTCCCCGTCCCTGGAGATGTTTGAGAGTGGGGTCAACATAGCGCTGAGGGGTATGGTGTAGTTGGGAACTGTCAGTGTTAGGTTAATGGTTGGACTGGATGATCTTCAAGGTCTTTTCCAACCTAGACGATTCTGTGATTCTGTGAGAAAATATTCTGTTATATATCACTGTAACAAGTGCAGTTCACAAAGTACTTAGGATGACTAATTTCTCTATAGAACCCCAGAGTTCACAGTAAATCTTCTGTAATTCCTCTTTCAACTCCTTTTTAAGTTTTGTTTCAAAAAAGTAACCTGAGAGGGATACAGACTTTATAACATACCTCTAAAACTTTCATATTTTGTCTTAAACTTTCACTAACTAGTTTAATTGATTCCCTTTCCTGAATGATTGATGTACAGGATTTTATGTGCTCTTGAAGGCCACCTGTTCTATAATCATCTTAATTATTGAATTGCATCATTGTACCAGCACATAGCAGCTTCACCTTAGTTTAAAATAACAGATCTATTTATGCCTCTGTATGATCTTTCCTTGCATTAGTATCTTAACTGTCATGATAAAAATCCAGAGGCCCTTATTCAGGAACTGGAGCAGATCTCTTTTTCAGAAGTATGAAGCAGAAAATAGTCAAATTACCTCAGGACATTATTGTTTATAGGGTAACATTTAAAATTGGGGCTGGATGAAATTAGGCATGTTTAGGGTTTTTTTAATCACTGTTACAACTAAAATGTGTTTCCCTCATCTACAGAGGGAACTGTTGTGTTTGTTTTCTTTAAATGTGGGATCAAAGGAAACTGTAAACCTGGGGGAATCATTTCATACATTTCACTCCACAATATAAACTCATTTCTTAGTTCACAACAAACAGCTGTGCATTGAGTGTATATGCTTATGGCTATGAATGTGACAAAACCTTTGAAGAAAATCTCTTCTGTAAGCACATCAGTTGAGGAACAGAGGAAATAGAATATATCCCATACCACTGGTCTCTGTGCTTTTTCTTTAGTATGATATTGTTTCATGCTTATCTACAAAAGCCTTTGTAAATTTTTTTAAGAAGTCATGGTCAGTCTAATGACTAGAATGCAAAAATAAGTATTGCTTAGGATATGCAGTGAACCCATTATCAATAAATCACAATATGAATATTAGAGGGTTTAGACAAATGAACAAGTTTCACAAAGAATCTTTCCATTTCCATTGTAGTATCTTGGAGATTCAGCTGTTCATCTATTAAGGTGAATCTCCCTTCACACCAACTTGAATATGATGGGCAGGTATATGCAATATTAAAAACATGAATAAGAATGTGGAAAGGTATGGACCTTATTCCTCAGTGGTGTCTGCACATTAGTTTAATAAAAGCATTACAGGAATTAATAAATACTCCATTCTCTCTATTCTTCCAATGCCCTTAACTATTTAGGCTAGACTGAAGTCAGACAGAAGCAAAGAATCCCTGCATTCTCCACGTATACTGAAATGGAAAAGCTTCCTGAAAATTGAAATTAAAATCCTCTGCTCAGTTTTCTATTTTGTTGTTTCATATGACACCAGAAGCTGTAACTTCTTAATTTGTTCCCATGCTGTAACATAGATTCACAGCACCAGCTTTCATTTTATCTCTCAACCTAAAATAATATATGCAACTTTTATGTTGTGATATTAAAATAGGCTTTCCTGTGACTGCTACTGTTTTATAACAAAATTTTATTTCTAGATGTAAAACTCTGGAAGTGACCTAAATCTATAACATAAATCTATGACTGAGACACAGGACAGCTAAGCTGAGACAAAAAAGCAACTGAACAGTAGAATGTAAGAGAATATTAGCTTTATGTCCTCATCTTCCTTGAGACCTAAACTCAAATCCAGACTTGGATCATAAAAGAAAATTAGTTTTATTTTCTCATTTTGGCATCCATTTGTGGAAATCAGAATACATCAATGGAGTTAACAGTCCCTGGTCAAGGGAAACATGAAATTGAAAGTCCCCAAGTGTCCGAAGCCAGCAGATGGAGGGTGTTCTGGGACAAATTGCCTTCAGCCATTCCCTTCCTTGGGAGCATATCTGACACAAGCCGGTGAAACCCATCTTTATTTTAGAGAGGGCATATTAGACCGGATAAGTCTCAGGATGACAATTGGCTTAGAAATTATTAGCAGAACGAACTTGGCATTGACCATGAAATGGCAAAAGCTCCTCAAGAATATTTAAATAACACACATATTCTTTAATATTAACTTCAGTTTAGTGTTTTTAAGGACTGAAAATTCCAATTGCTTCTCATTTGCAAAATATCTTAAAACCTCATGGAATGATGCAAATTAAATGGACCAACTTCTGTGATCTGTGAGTTTTCTGAGGGCAGTAGGTTGACTCCATATTATACAGCTGAGTCCATTTAATTTTAATTAATGACATTTTCTTCAGTGCAGGCCTCATTTGGGAATCAAGAACATAGACATTACAATACAGGAGACGCAAAAACCATTCTCACTATTTCTCTTTCCAGCCCCACTACCTGCATTGCTGGATACTGGGAATATTTACAAGTGTAACTATGAAGCTCATCTTCATCTTTCAAATTACAATATTTTTAGCCTCTTCAAGAAGTGGAATGGAACCCGAAAGACCCCATCTTCATTTAGTCTAGCAAATCACTTCTGCCTTTTGGGCCAGAGTGCACTGAGCTCGCTGAATCATTTCAATTGTGTGACAACAGGTAAAGAAATGTGAGCTTGGGAAAGGAAGAGGTTTATAACTCTACAAATAACCCAAGCTCCATTTCACCATTACCATAACTGATTTTCTTCATATCTTTTATTCACATATTATAGTGTATGATCCAGTCCTGCAGTACCATCTACTGGGGCTTCTCCTCGAAAGGGTTTAAGGAAGTATCCATCCATTTTCAAACAGCAAACTGGGGAGGCAACTATTCATACCTCTTATTCATATCAAGTGGGGCTTAAAGTTAAATTCCAAATCTTGTATTTGAAAATACATCTGCAACCTCACTTGATATAACATAGTCCAATGTTATTTCCCATTATTTTTTGAAATGTGTGCCAAATAATTTAATAGAGTGGTAGCACAATACCTTAAATAAGACAATAGCAATAGGCTTAAATTCAGAAATAAACTCCTGAGATTAAAGAGAACCAGAAATCAGAAATAATCTACAAAACAGTATTTTAGACATTATGTATAAAAAAGATGAAACTGAAACTGATTTTTTTAAAATACAGTCCACTAACTTGAAGAAGTTTGGTTTTTCCTTTTTTCTCTTTCTACCTTACAGGAGACTTGGACCAGAAAGATCATTATGGAATTGTAGAACGGTTTTTGTTGGAAGGGACTTTAAAGGTCATCTAGTCCAACCCCCCTGCAGTGAGCTGGGACATCTTCAACTACATCAGGTTGCTCAGAGCACCATCCAACCTGACCTTGAATGTTTCCAGGGATGGGGCATCTACAACCCCTCTGGGTAAGATGTTCCAGTGTTTCACCACACTCATCATAAAAAATTTCTTCCTTATATCTAGTCTAAATCTACACTCTTTTAGTTTAAAACCATTACTCCCTGTTCTGTTGCAACAGGCTCTACTAAAAAGTCCATCCTCGTCTTGGCAGGGGGGTTGGAACTACATGATTTTTAAGGTCCTTTCCAACCCAAACCATTCTATGATTGTATGATCTTTCTTATAAGCCCCCTTTAAGGACTGACAGGCTGCAGTAAGGCCTCCCCAGAGACTTCTCTTATCCAAGATGAACAATCCCCTCTCTCAGCCTGTCCTCACAGGAGAGGTGCTCCATCCCTCTGATCATTTTTGTGGCCCTCCTCTGGACTCAATCCAACAGGTCCATATCTTTCCTGAGCTGAAGGCTCTAGAGCTGAATGCAGTAGTCTAGGCTGGGTCTCACAAGAGTGAAGTAGCAGGGGGAGAATCACCTCCTTCTCCTTGCTGGACATGCTTCTTTTGATGCAGTCCAGGATACAGTTGGCTTTCTGAGCTGTGAGCGCACACTGTTGGCTCAGCTTTTCATCCACCGGTACTCCCAAGTACTTCTCTGTAGAGCTGCTCTCAATTCCTTCATCCCCCAAACTCTATTGATACTGGGGGTTGCCCCAACCCATGTGCAGGACCCTGTACTTGACCTTGCTGAACCTATGAGGTTCACATGAGCCCACTTCTTCAGCTTGTCCTGGTCCCTCTGAATGACATTCTTTCTCTTAGGCATGTCAGCCGCACCACCTGGCTTTGTGTCATCTGAAAACTTGCTGAGGGTGCACTTGATCCCACTGTCTGTGTCACTGATGAAGATATTAAACAGTACTGATCCCCATACAGACTCCTGAGGGACACAACTCATCACTGATCTCCATGCAGGTATTAACCACTACTCTCTGGATGTGTTTACATCTGACTCACTTTTCCCAGTTTAACAGAAAACTAGATGCTAAAAATACTGGAAGTGCTTCATGTGCTTGGAAAGGTCTTGTTGAGTATTTGACTAGAAAAAACATTTGTTGTCCATTCTCTCTTACAACAGTTATAGGTTACCATTGCTGATAACTCCAATGTGATGTGCACTTTCAGCCATAACTCTGTATGTTATCATTATTTTTCAAGCATTCCAGTTCAGTCAACCACTGACAGCCACTTCCTTTTCCCCCAAGGCATGCTATACCAACAGCTCAGTAAAGTTGCCAAATATTTTTCATATCTTTAAAGGAAAAACAGTTCAAAACTGAGTTTTTAATATTTTTATTTGCCAATAAAAATAGAAAAGTTGACTCAACAGAAGGAAGAATTATCATGAACAGTGTTCTCTTTTCAATGTCCACCATTAGCTAGTAACAAATGGGTTTTCTTTTCAACTGCAGCTCTTATTTATGCAGGATAGATGAGAAGGAAAAGCATATCATCTTTCGCTATGATCAACTGGTTTATATTATTGTTTCTCTTGAACACGCATAAATGTATAATCCCCGAGCTGTGTAACTCCCCTAGATGCATTGAGCCATCAGGAGAGATAGAGTTTTAAACTAAATTCAGACATATCACTTACAGGGAAGCAAGTCACCATGATCAACTGGTCCATGGCAGCTGTCCATATACATGGTCTTCACCCATGGCAAGTGCCAGGTAACTGAGATTAACCTCGCCCTCAGTAGGATGGTGTGTGCAGACAGATACTTCACACTGATCAGCTACTGGGTGGTAACTTGTCCTCTACATTAAATTGGTTGCCTGTTTCAGCCTTATACATGATGGTGCTTTATATAGACCATAACTTCAATATTTAAATTTGTCTCTGTGTAGTAAGTAGCATGGTGCTGCCTAGGCTATGATAGAGCTCCTAAAATAGTTGTCATAAGGTGTAACGTAAATTACAAATACCAGAACTAACTTTAAACATAGAATTACACTATTTCACTTATGGAGGCAAGTCTTTCCCAATTCCACCACCGTCCAACAGGTTTTGGTTAGAGGTAGCCTATGCTGGATATACACTGATTTTGACTCTTAAATCTTTCAGTCTATATGTGAGGGAAGTACTTATGACAGAAAGCCTTTATATCATATTACATACATTAAGCATCACTAATACTCATCCTTGAGATAATGTAAGAAACATTCCACAAAGGGTATTCTGATATCAACAAGATTAATCAAAGAGAAATGTGATGTCATTTTCAGAGGAGAACACAAGTGGAACACTTCTGAATTCGCTGTCTGACGTGAAGGGGATTTTGAGAGATGTGGTCCAGAAATCAACCCATCTGAGGGAATTTCTCAGTGAAATACATGGGTTCACATTATAGAAAAGTAGGAGTGAGCAAATTCTGTGGTTGTTCTGGCAGACTCTGTTTAACAGGTCATTCAGATTCTGCCAATTACTTCTCTCTGAGTTCAAGTTGTGTTTGACTTTCAGAAAGGACATCCAGTCATGATTTGAAGACTGTAATACAATGAGAATTCAAGCACTTCCTTTGTTCCAATGGTTAATCAATCTCACTTTTAAGAATATTGTACCTCATTTTAATTTTAACTAGTCTGTCTTCAGCTCCCAGTCATTGGTTCAGTGTTCTGTATTTTTCCCCTGAAGATACTTATACACTATAATCAAATTATCTCTCAGAGATTGTTCAGTCTCTGAAGGGCACTTTACGGTTCTTTTCTGTACCACCATTCCAAAATCCTTTTAAAAAATGTTGATACCAGAGCAGCAAGTCATACTCCTGTACCAAGCTCACTACTGCCATGAGTAAAGATTAAAACCACTTTCCTGCTCTCATTTGCTGCCACCCTGCCCATACACCAAAGGATCTGCCACATCCTAGCTGCATAACAGAAGCACAGGTTTAGTTGCTTGTCCACTATAACCCCAAGTTTTCTTCCAGCACTGCTTTCCAAGATGTAGTACACCATTCTGCTTGTTTTCCTCATTTCCTTATTTCCTCTCCAGTTCAAAGATACCTTGTCTGGCAGTGTATGCCTGAGATCAGGACATTAATGCTACAGTATCAGTAAGGACATTATCACCTTCATTTGGAGGTAGTAAATTTAACTAATGAGAGTTGCCCTTTACAGACCAAAACTCTAGACATGACATGGGTATCTGTGGTCATGTTACTATTAGAACATTAAGAGATACAGCTGTTACACAGATGCAAAGAGAAAGCAGTGAGATAAAGAAAAAATATATATGCATGTGTGCATACATGCATATATATAAACACTGAAAGATTGATATATTGTAATATTCGTTAATATTTATGGCTTTACACAATTTTAATTTTACGGTTTTGATAAGTTTAAATGAAAAACCTTTTTTTCATACATCTCAAATTTTATCATATCATCTGCACTGTACAAGTGCCTGCACACTTCATTGTAATTGTGTTTTCTATGTAAAAAATATATACATTATTATCTCATCTATATAGCTGCTAGAAGTTCTGGCTCTGCCATCAACACCTCTCATTTAGGCTGACCTATCCATTTCGACAGTTAATTATGGTGCTTTTGATCGTTCAACTCCTTCAAAGGTGAATTCTTGTGAAGATGTCAGTGGCAAGGCATGCTTTCTTATGCCTTCAGAACTATCAAGGTCCCAGAGTACTTTATCAATTTTTTTCTGGTTTGGGTTTAGGGGTGGCTTTATTAATAAACAGAGGGGGGGAGAGAAAATATTGTTACATTTCTGTTTTATTTGTTTGGCCTAAGAGTTCCCTTAGATTCACTGGGTTGGCTTTATCCCAAAGTAGGACAATCATATCAGATATTTTAGGATAACATGCAGACAGAGATGCTTTTAAACTGTGGTTTTAAGGCCTTTTCTGCTGTATTATATACTGGCCTCAGTATAATATTCACAGTCCACAGAGATTTTGAGGTGAACTCATATTTGATCCATTCACTCTTTCAAGTTCTCTAAGAACCGGAAAAAAAAGGAGAAGAGACCAAGGCAATCACCACATAATGAGGCATAAGATAAAGCACAGCCTGGACTCAGTCCTTGAAACTGCCATTTCCCATGTGCGTGGTTAGATAAACTGCCAAATGATTCTGCAACGTAGATCTCACGACACTACAAGGCAACAACAGAAAATATCCCTACTAATTTGACAGAGGAAAATTCCTCCTGGACTCCAAAGCTGCCAAGCCTGATAGAACCATTTCATTACTCTCATATCCTGCTTCAGACAAAGAAAGTAAGATTTTTTGTAAAGAAGCCAACAGACCATCTTAATCAGATCAGCATGTTATTGTAATGAATGAATGTGTGAAGTTCTGATTTTTGGCCCAGCTGGAAGAACCTGACAAGTAAGTAAACATCACCACAAATGCTAGGGCTATGCCTCACACATCAGGGACACAGACATTTGAAATGGCTCTGCTTATGCCGACACCAAAAGCAGAGTCTTTGGTGAGCATAGCATATATTCAACCCCAAAGCCACTGCTGAGCTGTGAAGACTTAATGATGTACAGCTCCAACTGCTCAGGGACCTCTGCAGTATCTTCTCTCTATGGTGCAGACCCACCTTCAGGTCATCACCATTTTTTACCCTAGGAAATCCTGTAATTTTTTAAAAATAATTACTAAAAAATTAAAATATAAAATACATAATATGGCTATCTGTACCTAGCCTAACCTATCAGAATTTCTGTGTACATAAATATAACCTATTACACGCTAGTTCTGTCCTCTTGCATTCTTCACAGCCAGTTATTTACCTCTACAGCTAATATCCAACAGATCTTTCCCTTCAGGAAAACTGGAACTGTCTGAAAAGCAGAAAACATTTGGCAGAAATAACCATAATGAAGATAAGTGTTAACAAAACATGCTAAACTCAGTCCGGGACACAGACTCTCAAACTGCTATTTCTAGCTTGCAGGTGAGAAACTGTTTCAGACAACATAAAAAGCTGTATCTAACACTTTCTGACAGTGGCATATTGGCTGGGACTAACACAGAAAGAAGGTGTACATGAAAAGACAAGGATGATTTCACCTTCATTCCTAAAAAAAGTTATAAGCTATCAAAATAATCACAAAATTAAAAACCAAAATACATCAAGAAACTAACTGGTTTGCCTCCCAGCAGCTTCAGTTGGAAGATCAATGGGATCTTGACAGTATTGGTATCATCTGCCCTTTAGAGCTATTCAGATGTTTGTTTAAAGTGAATTAAAGTAAGCCAAGCTTTAAGAGTGAAAAAAGAAACAGCTATAATAGAACAACTCAATCAAGGGAACAAAACAGTACTAATGTCCACAGAGAGTCCAGAACAGAAAGGTGTGCACTTACCATTGATCAGGACAAATAAAACCCAGTGAATAAAGGTTAAATAAAGCAATAAAGTACCAAAAGCCACTGAAAATTACAAGGAAGAGGATAAGATGTAAACCTACACAGAAGACCTTTAGAAGAGGGCTGCCCAAGCTTTTTCTATCTGATCCGTTTATTGACAACAAGCAAAGAGCTAATATGCATGTAACAGAGGGGAATTCAGCCTTCCTCCTTTCTTTTTGTTGGAAAAGGTATCGATTTAAAATTGGTGTTGTGTGACATGAAAAAGCAGCAAAAAGATCTTGATTCAGTGTCTAAAGGACTGAATGCTACTCTGTCTGCATCACTTACTTTCACAGTGGTTTACTTGCACATTCCTCAGCAGGGGCAAAGTCTGCCTCTACAGGCAGACACCAACAGATATGTATAAGGGGTCTGTAAGGATTCACAGGCACTCTCCATCGATTTGTGCAATTAATTCCTCATAAATGGACATAGGGGACACACATTTTCCTTCTTCTCACTAAATATCCATTGAGATTAAACCCAACTCAGACACTTCAGCAATCTGAAAAGTCTTCAAATACAATTTTAAATAAGGAAAAATATTTTTTTAAAATATATTTTGCTTGATTTAATCTTATAAAGTGTACAAATATCATTCACTTGGATTTATTTCATATTCTTTCGTGCAACGGAAGGCCATTCTTTTTATTTTCTGGAAAAAAAACCCTTCCAAAATAATCAAACACTTTACACATAACCTCCACTTGCACAACTAAAAACTAATGTTCTAATGTTATATGGGATCCTGAAAAACGATATTTTGGATAAGTAAACTAAAATGTCTTTTACGGGGGTGTTAAAACCAGCACATGGGCAGACTTGCTCCTTCCTCGGCTCAGCCCAAGGAGGCAGCAGGAGCTCGGCCATCAGTACCACAAGTCCTGGCAGGGTTGCTCGGGAACTTGGCACCGTACAAAAAACAGAGTCAGTAAGGCAGACAATAAAGCCATGTGGCCAACCCAGTGTCCAGTGTTGGATTTATTCACTGTGACTTTTATTTTTTTTTGGGGGGGGGGGCAGACATAGAGCAGTCCAGACATATCCACAGCTTTTACTTTCAGAAATTCAGTGAGAACAAGCAGTGTGAGGAGTTATATAGCCTACTGCTATGCACTAATTACAAAATTAGGGTGATCTGATGAAAAATAAATATAGCTGTTCACAGATTCTGACAGATCTTATTCCTTAGCAGGACCTTTATGAACTGAAGGAAGATTTCAGTGCCTAAGCCAAAGGTGGTAATAAAAGAATGGAGAAAGCTACAGACAAGGAAAGCCTAGCTAGTAGAATATGCTTGGTGACACGCAAAGAAAGAAGCCTTTAAGCCAATGTAGATGCCTTGTGCTTAGTTTTTTTTGGTTGGTTTGTTGTTTTGTTTTTTTTTTTTAATTTGCAATATCATTGGGTTTCATTAGAATAAGAAGAAGAAAAAAAAAAAGATTATTTTCCAGGGGGAATAAACAAAACCAAAACAAAACCTTTCTTTCTTGGCAAGTACAAAGACTTTCATAGGAATTGTCTAATTCAATAGGTATCTATCAGAGTCAAACCAGTGTCCTGTTGGACAACCTGATCTCCTGCTACTTTCTTACTATGGCAATTCCCCTATGTTTTAAGATCCCCAGAAATAAATATCTTGGAAGTTGGCAGCATAAGAAACTAACTCATCCCAGCTCCAAGCTTCAGCCCTTTCGTCAGGGGTTCAACTTTTCCTCTCTACGTGTACAAAAGGAACATGCAGCTTCTTCAAAGTTAATTTCTTCAGAATATAGTCTTTGAGTTTCTCAAAAAGATAGACCTGCTTTTTTATTAAAAAAAAATATATATATGAAGGCTCCAGGAGAGATTTTTTGGTTTATATTTTCACTCTTCAGAATTTTTGCAGGAAGAATATCCCTAGTTTTGTTCAGCATTTAGCATTACCTTTTCTCTGCTGCATGGAATGTAGTTATCTTTAATTTTATGTGATACAATTTTATACAGAAAGTAATTTCATTATGTAATTACAGATATTTAAGACATCTTTTGGTATAAATATGTTAAATGTTCTGAGCTCACCATATTTGTAGCAGCTTTAGTCACAGCTGGTAATATTAATTGCTCTAATTTCTGCCTCCATTTCTCTTTCATCTTTTATTTTGTCCTTTCTCCCTGCTGGAGATAAAATTTTGCACTCAAAGTAATGTAACACTGCAACAAGAAAGAACAGTTAAAACCATATGGTTAAGACCTTCAGTTTATCTAATATCCACTGCCATCAGAATCAAGCTGGTCTCCAGAGGACTTTGGCAAATGTATTTCCAGCTGCAAATTATGACCTTTTTGCAGTTTGCACACTCTAGATCAGTAAACAGATGCATTAATGAACATCTGAAAAGGAAAACTCCTTTGGACATTGCTCATCTGTGACCACTGGAAAAAACTGTTTTGTCTGGTGCTTTGGTTGTAAGGGATAATTTATGAGCTGCATCCTAGGAGGAGAGCCGTCACTTCTGTCACTTTCATTGCCACAACACATGAATCTGCTGGGACACAGGAACACTGTTGTGAGCAGAAGGATGACAGCATCAACAGTGGAAATACCTCATACATAAAAGTGACACACACACAGAAGACCTATAAATCAGATAACAAATTAGCAACAAAAACAAGCAGCTTCCTGGCTGTCAATATCTATCATCATAGGAACTAGGGAGGCATTAGACAGGCAATGTGTTGCTCTGATTCAACAAACCTGCAAGTCCCTGAAGACACTCATTTGATGGTCGGCACGTGTAGATTCGATGGTTCTCCTCAAACACGCAAATGAACACAAAGGAGACTGCTCTTGTGCACAGGGTTAATACCCTGCATGCAGATTTTATTTCCTTTGGCAGAAAGGAGACTTGGGGCATTTATAAATGGGTTCATTCTATCTACCTGAGGTAACTGATTCCCCAGCATTTTATTACCTAAATTTCCAGGTGATAAAATTTATTGGTCTCTGAAGCTAGATAAAGAAACTGATGCGAGCATATCCATGTACATATGTGAATGAATGTGAGGAGAGGAAAAGAGACAGTGTAGGGTAACAAAAAAAGGCCAACAGATTTTTTTTTTCTTCCTTAAAAGCATAGAATTTTAAATTATTTGCATGATTCTTACGTGTTTACATAGCAGCAAATTCTGTTATTCTATATAGGAAATTACAGAGAAAAAAAGGGGAAACAATAATCCCTTACTAGAGATATAATTAACTGATGAACAATAGCTAAGTAGGAAAAGAAAACAACATACATAGAACAGCAAGGTATCAGCCAGCTGGTAAACAAGTGTTTATTCTATAACATGCTGGACTGTGACAAAAGCTGGTTTCCAAATCGACAAATAACTTCATCATTTTCAGTCTATAAAATCCAATAGCAAGAATGACTACTCAAGCATTTCATACATGTAATATTACAAAGGAAGTTACTTTCTTGAAATGGTAGAGATGTTCTAACTTTGTCTCAGGGTTTGAGAGAAATTACATTGCTAAGGACAGGCCAGAAGACTCCGTAACTCTACATGTGTTAAAGGTATTAATGTATTGCAATACAGTTTATTTTTCTGAAGTAACATTTACATTTATATTTTAATTCTGAAGAAGACAAAGACTTTCTCATATGTTTATGTATACATACACACAAGTATATATATGGGGAGCGGAAACAAACTTTTCTTGATTCTTCACACCAGACAAAATACTGTGGCTAAACTCTGGAATAGTTCCAAAGGTGTGAGACAATTCAGACATCTTTAGATGCCAAACCAAATGACATCTTTGTCAGCCTATCCAAATACTAAATCGGAGTTTGTCAAGCAGATCTGGTGCAAGATGTGTTCACATCTAAAAATAATCATTAAGGTCCAATCACCTCTAACAATTTCATTTAATAGGGCTGCTCACTGTGGTTTTTAGCTGTTTTAACTGCAGTAATGAAAAATAAAATACAATAGAATACTTGTGGGTTTCTACCTGAGACAAGAACAAAGAAGAAAACTATAAAGTGCCACTGTGGTATTCTATAAACCCAACCATTGCACCATCTCGAAAAAGAAATAGCAGAAGGGGAAAAGCACAGAGAAAGTAACAAGAATGAACCAAGCCACTGAACTTTTGAGGAGGACTGAGGAAACTGCTCAGAGATTCAGCTGTATAAGAAATATTAGCAGGGAGGAGTGAGATAGGAAAGAGGCCTCTGATGTCATGACTGTCATGAAACACTGATCATTCTGTGAAATAAATGTTCATTAAATTACAGGCACAAAGGACTATCCTAAAGTGCATACCCAACTATGAGTTCATTGCTGTGATACGGTGGAAACCAGCATTATATGGTCAAAGGTGGATTTGTAGATTGGCAGAAGAAAGATCCATCAGTTATTAGTAACCACAACACTATAGATACAATAGATCGATGGAAGTTGGAAAGGCTTATGAAGGGAAGCTTCAGTAAATACTCAACCTCTTCAGAAACCCCTTCCCGACATGTTATATCAGCACCTCTCTCAAAGGAGACACTGGACTTGGCAGACTTTTGGTGTAATCCAGTACAGCTATTTGTATGGCTTTAAATATTATTAGGTGTTGAACTTTGGCAGTGTATTTTAGTCAAACAGTCCTATTTTTAACTTCTTTTTTACTAGCGTGTATACAAAAAAGAAAATCTGACTTTCCCCATCAGTTCTTTGGGGCTGTTCTCTATGATCTGCGGCTGTGTCTTCCATCTTTCTCTGCAACCAATGATCACTGGTGGGAACATTCTCTGAAGCCATCTGCTGTTCATTAAAAGATCAAATACCCAGAACCCAGAACATCTGAGCGTGAGTCAGGTTTTACAAATCAGACCTTGTTTTCTGTTAAAAAGTTTCCCACAAGACTTCAGCAGATGGCGGAAATGTTATATATTATTAATGCTATCCAATTCCATTAGAAATCATGGTTTTGGTATTTAGGACAAAGAGATAATTCATAATCTCCATCTGTATAGAATGTTTGATTCTGAAGGAGTTTTACGTATGTGATGAAAACATATCTACTCAACAGTTATTGCAGAATCAAAGTATTATATAACAGACATCTACTTTTACACCTATTAGTGGTTGTTCCTTCTGTATTTTTAAACCCCAAAGTGTAGACAGGGGAAGGAACTTAATATATCAGGCTGAATAGAGTCTAGAATCATGCCACCATTAACAAAATGGATTTTTTTCCCATCTAGTTCAGAAATATCCCTAAGAAATCTGCTTGTTTTGTAACTGTGAAAAATGTCACAACCACAAAATATTGGTCTTTTTCATCCAAGAGATGTCAATATCAATATTAAAACTGTCTGAGGCAAGGAATTTTCTTCTATATTTCATTTCACATTTAGATTCACACTATCCTGTTTTACAGAACTCATCTGCATCTCTGTCTTTTTAAAATGTTCAGTGGACAGAATTCTCCTCTCTGATTTATACCTTGATCAAGCTGAGTGGAACAAACACATACATTTTGGAGGCCTGCTACAGGTACTGAGCATCTGATAAATGCTGAGAAGGTTCCCAGTTCCTATCAATTGTATCCATTTTGCTCTCTGCATTGCATCAGCGTAAAAAGATGGGCTAACCAAGGCACAAAAAAAAAAAAAAAAAAAAAAAAAAAAAGTTAGGATCAAAGAATCTGAAGGAAAAAAATCTTTATCTTCCAATCTTACCTAAAAGGATCTTTTATCTAATAGGGATAGCAATTAATATTTTTAAAAGAAAGAAAAAAAAATTCCAGTATTTTGGAGACAATAAAAACAAATAGAAAAGTTTTAAGACTATCTTCCCACACATTTGGCTGGTCAGGCACAAAAGTCAGTACCTCACATTTGACCGATCTATGAGTAATTCAGGTTCTTTCCATTTTCATAAAATCTAATGGTAAAATATTCAAGCTACCTACCTAAATATATATTTAAATCTCCACCAAGACATCTAAATAACTGATCTTTGGACTGTATAAAATTTCTCTCTTGCAATAATGTAGCAATTCACCTGAGACCCTTCAAAGCCACTGCAGTGACTGCTAATGATAGGACCACCACCATTAAAGACAGACTGCATTACTGCTGCTGAGCTCCCACTGAGGCATCCCAGCTTGCCACTTCCCAAACCACAACCATGTTAACACACAAGCTGATAGCTGCCCAGTGCTCCCTGTGAGCAGCTCACCTAGGTGGATGCCTCTATATGCCAGCGGTCCCCAGAGGCAAGCAGAAATAAGATCCAGCTACCTTTGAGCAGCACTATATAAAACCGTTCACACATAGTTTGTCAAAACATAGTTTTTTCACCACCATTCTGAGAAGACATCACCTTCCCACTGGAGTAATATGGCAGGGATATCTCAGAGATCTCAACTTCCCCAGCTGAGGATGCTGAGTGCCCAGAGCTAATACTCACACCGCAAAGTCATTGGGGAACAAGTGTCTTTCTGTCTGTGCCTGCATGCTAATTTTCCTGTCCATGACCAGAGTGTGTAGGCATATTGGTAATAAAAATAATCACTAACAAATCAATGGCACTGCACTAAGATATGAAAACATAACTCTGCTCAGGATTTTTAATTTACTGCTATTGTATTGATGTATTGTGTATTGTACTCCAATATTTACAGAAAAATATATTTAAATCATGCTTATTATGGCATACCTATTCAACTTAAGTGTCTTGGGAAATTTCTCTTTGGGCTTTTCAGCACTAAATTGATTTCAATGAAAAACAATTCCTTTACTCTTTCTGAAAAGAAATGCTTTTGAGTGAAATAACATCTCAGTATTTCAGCCTCTGAAAAATGTGAAGGGTATATAGCCTATAACATATGATGATTCTTGCTTGTACACAGTATATAGATGGTTCCTGCTAACCATGAAAGCATGAGACATACAAGTGACTCATGCTCTTGAGGGACAGTAGTTGGTCTGGTCTGTGAGTGCAAATTTGATGTAGCTGACTAGAAATAGAGGAAAACCTTCGACTTCCCCAAATCCTGTGTTGTGAACCACATTCAAATTATCTGGGTTGCTGAATCAGGGCTTGAAGAGATGGATAGCACCTCTCTAAAACAGAATACGTTGTGTTTTCCACAGTATAGTTTTGAATGTAAAGGAGGGCTAGGATAGCTTTGATCTGAGCAGAACCCTGCTCTATAAACACTACAACTTGGTGGGACATCTTATTTGTGAAGTACTACACAAGGTAAATTTTCATGAGACCCTTAATTTCATGAGTATAAATAAGCATGAGAGCTTGCTTTTGTTTGGTCTGAGAATATTGATTAAATTCACAGAAAACATCACGGAATCAGCTTCACAAAATTGTTATGCAGAATGCTCTGGAGGGCTCCAGTTTTGCAATGGGGAAAGTGATGGGGGAAAAAAGATGTCATTTCTCTTCTAGTGTTCCCAAGTTCTCCCTTATTGTCAAATTCTCCCTTATTAATTCCCTTTTTTATATACATTTATTAAATAGAGTAAATCATGTGATGAATAGAAAGAGTTAATTTTTCTACTGTTTAAAAAGAAATCATTAGTGAGTTGCAGTGAAAAAAACCAAAAGGCAGAAATGTACCTCTCATGTATTCACACTATGAACTATGCTTACCAGCCAATAGAAATATTAGTCTGGCTAGCTCACAGGGGAAATGAGTTCTGTACCTGAGAAATACAGGCTGGTATCTGACTTATTTGTAGTTAACAGTGAGCTAAGACTAAGAGATGACAATGACTATGACAGCAAAAATACCAATCAACAAGAAATCAAATTTGGCACAAAAAGGACGCTCTGAAGTCTTGTCATGCCAAACAAAAGCTTTCCTTCTACAGCTGAGAATGTTTGGCTCTCTAATATTCAGAAATATAGCAAACGTATTAAAGATAATGAGATGCTTGAATTTCATATCAGGTTATATTTAATTCACATTTTCAAGCTTCTTTGCTTAAATACAAGACACCTAACTTGTGATTTCTTAAATGAAAGTTGAAATTCTAGTGTAATCACTGAATTTACGGCAGGCCTTCAAGAAGAGACACTTACTGCATTGAAACCACAAGAGCTAACAACAATGTCTGATTCTGACAGAAGCTTTAACACTGTCTAACTTTAGCAATGCTAAATAATGATTAACAAGCTTCTGTTTCACAAAACAATCCTGTACTTTCCGTAATTATTTTAAAATTTCTGTGTACATATACTAGCAACACATTACATGCAGAAAAACACAAGTACAATATCCAGAACACGGGGAATTATGAGACAAAAAATGAATCTGTGACTCTGAACAAGTTTGGGGTTTTGCTTATTTTGACTTGTTTTTTTCCTTCCTGAGAAAACAGTTTGCATAAATGTTATTTGTCTCAGCATATGGTAGCTCGAGAATTTAGGGAGGAGGTTTACAGAGCTTTTTATCTTAATAAAAACTATCAGCTAAAAAAACCCAGCAGTCTTTCACTGAAGCCTTAAGTCAATTCTTGCTAATCAATATTATTAAAACATCTTTTCTGCATGTGTCAGAAGAAAATAAAAATTGCACTCTCTTCTGTAGTTGATGTGGGTGAACCAGTCGTTAAATGAGCAGAAAAGCTTTTAAGAACTATCTGGTGTACTTTCCAACATTTAAAAGCATTTCCTGGCACAGCTATTTGAAGTAATTTAGAGACTGCTTGTTGCCCAGGGGAAGAGGACAGTTCTGGGGAACTTTATGTAAGTTTAATAAAAGTAACTAATGTTTCAACGCCTTGCAAAGGTTAGTTAGCAGTTAGCAGTCTGCAGTCACAAAGGCAGCACTTTGCAACAACTGCCTTTCTGTAGCAGTAAAGGTGTTGGGTATGGTTTGGCCTCCAACTTCACATCATTCTGTCGATTCTGTCTTTATTTATTCAAGTTTGTGTACTTCATCTTCATCACCATCACTTCTTTTGAGCGTGTGTTAGTCCTCACTCGCCCTGCCTACCACCACCTTAAACAACCCCAGGTAATGCATCTTTTCTCTTCTTGCTCACCTGGACACTTGCAGCATCTAGGTGAGTGCATAGCAGAGGCTCCCAGTGGTGTTAAAGGCAGTAAAACGGATTGGGAGAGTCAGTCCCATGCATGTCAAGTGTCCCTAACGCCTCACGTATCAGCTTCTCCCTTAGATCACTGGGGCCATAAAGGAATCACTCATGCTGATGGTAAACAGATGTGGCCAGGGCATCTGTTCCTGGAGTGACTCTATATTCTTGGTAATATTTAAACATAGCCAAACAACATGAGTGCCATTAGATGAGTAAGGAGCACCTATATTTTCTGATGAAAATAGAAGATTTGAGCAAACTAGAAAAAGCTAGTACAGCTGGTACACTGCATTAGAGCTATTTATCTTCTAATTTCCCTTAGTCCCCACAAATAAAACAACTCTAGTAATAGAAATCCCATGGATGCCTTGATCACTTCCCAGTTTATAGTTCTGTAGCTATTTTACATGTATTATAATCAAAACAAAGAAAAGGATCAAACAGCACACACAGGTTCTTTTTAAAAAATTTCTAGCACACTGAGATTTTCATGGGTTCATTTGGTCATACAAGGTCTAACATAATAGATTGGCAAGGAGACTAACAAAATAATGACGTATGAAGTTTCCTGTTGACCTTATGTGTTCCTTACTTTTTCCAGACTGCTCCAAAATGCCACAGCACATCAGCTTACCCAGACAGGACAGTGGGAATTTTTAATGAGTAAGAAAATCATGTATTTCTTTCTAAAAGAAAAGATGTGATCTTTACTTTGTAGGAAAAGAAGAGAAGAAATTGGAAGAAGCAGAGCATAAAATGTTACAAATTAAATTTTGTGAAAGTTATGTGTGCTTCACAGTGAGGCACAGCAATGCATTAGTTAGAATTCATACTGATGTTTATCTCAAGCATTAGGTTGTCTGAGTAATTAGAAATTTATTACATCCTAGCCCACCTTTTCTGCCATATTTGACATGAGCCAAAGGGTTATGATCAAGAATTTAATCAATAATGTCCTCTTGGCACAAAAAAAGACTCCTACCTGACATATGAGAAAATTTTAAAAAGTCCTCTTCAAGAGAGAGCCCTCTAGCAAGAAGAACATCATCCATACTGGTAGGGTACACAGGCAGGCATGAATGTCCACTTAGTAGACCAGTTCTCTGCTTGCTCTGTGTTACTTTAGAGTGCAACACACAGCCATTTGCCTAGCAATGTCTCCCTCATAAGGGATAAACAATAGCACTTTGAGGTGAGTTCTCATAGCTTAGGAAAGGTTCTTCTTCCACAGGTTTCCCCAAGATCCACAATTTCAAAAAAGTCTGAAGTTCTTAGAGACATATATGATTTTTTCTACAAGCATTATCTTGCAAAATTTCTCAACTGTAAAATTTCAGTTGTTCTTAAGCTCCAACTGCAAGTCAAGCTGCGTTCTCTGTGGAATAACATCTCCCCTTTTCTTTTTCACTAGTTTTTTAACACTGAAATTCTCATGGTTATGAATGGTACCTAGATGTCATGAGGGATGGTGAATTGGAAGGATAGGTATGGGGTTAACAGGCAAAAGCTTTTGGTCTAAAAACATCAATTAACTGGCAAACAGCATACATGAGCAAGTGAGTGTGAGCAAATACTGATCTGAAACAAAAAGGATTCTCTGAGTAAGGAATGACAAGCAAATGCCATACAACATTCTGCTTTTCCCTCTCATAATTCTGTTTTTTCCAGGTTTAAAATATAAAAATACTTGCAATAACTTTCATTGTTAAGTAGCATACTAATTCTGATAAAGTTCTGCTTTAAAAAACAAAACTTTTAATATGTAGTATCTTATCAAGGTATTGTGTATCCTTACGTACACATGAATGTGAGAATTATGTTTCATTGAAAGATATCCCTAAAGAAAATATTGAAGACTAACATCTTTTCTAAAGCTAGTTTTAAAGAATTAAATGGGTCTTGGAAACTCTTTGGAGAACGTAAACAAAGGAACTACACACAGCTGCTACAGCAGTTTAATTACTGGAATATGAGCAGGTATTGTTCCCTTACACTCTCACCCCAATCTACAGGACAGTGTTTCTTTCCTTCTTTCTACAAGAAGGCTTTCTGCATTTACAGGATAGTGAAAGGAGGGAGAAATGATGGGTTTATATCCCTTCGCATACTCTGATGTAATTCATAGCACTGAATCTTACTTACTGTGCTGAGGGGAATCTGTCTCTTAATTAGTACCCTTCTTTTAAAATCATACATTTAAAAAAAAAATACATAAAACTATACCCTGATAGTTAATTTCTGTACAGTCCATTGGTAAAAAGCAATTATTTGCTTCATCAGTTTGACAAAAAAAAAAAAAAAGGCAGAATAAAGCAGCTGTTATTTCAAGAGAAGTGCTGCTGAAGCTTTTAGATTATTTCTATTGACTTTAGATAGATGTTTATTTGTGTGCCTGCATGACCAGGCAGGTAAGGTCATCTTCTATCTCTGCCCAATAAATTAGAGTGAATTGATGTTAAGAGAAGAGGGGGAAAAGCCTTATGCAGAAATTTCCAATGTTTTCAAATTCTAATAGGAACTTTTGCAAATATGAGTTCTACCTAATGTGCTTATTAACGGCAAAATTATTACAATGGTATGCCAAAATGGGAAATATTATTTCTAAGGTTATTGTTTTCCTCTGTGAGGTGAATTATTCAGTTCATCATGACGTTTATTTAGCAAAATGTTTCTAGCAACATCAGTTAGCTTTACCCTGTTAAAATTATAAGAGTTCTTTCAGCTGAACTAGTGTTTCTTTTTCTACAGATGGATTTATTCTTTAAAATATAAGTATGATTTGTATTATTTAAGATTGATAATTATATCAAAGAAAAGTGAGTACTCTTTACTAAAAAATCTACATTTCTTTATTGAGTTCTTTGCAACAAAACCCCCCAGTTAAGACAGATACCTGGAGAAGGGTCACTTACATCACTTAATCAAGCCTTATAATACAGTCAGTGACAAATTGAGAATGATTCTCAAAATGCCTATTCATACCATAAAACCTACAAATACCCTAAACCAAACATACCAGTATGAACTTCCAAAAAGTTGTAAGTAAAAAGTGTCACCAAAAGAGCACAATGGGCATTACAAATTTCATAAAAGACTACAGTATCAGGCAATTTATTAAATAATGTGACAAAAGATTTCTTAAAAGATCTTACCTCCTCTCCCAAACATACTTATCTCACATGAAGAGAAATCCTTTATGAATTTAAATCAGTAATAGTCTTTGTTCTTATCATCTGAACAGGAATTACCAGACAAGCACTTCAAAATTTTTTTGTTAGTCATACCGCTTCATCCTGGCCAGTGTACTGTCCACAGATGCAACAACCTCTGGTGCACCAGAGGAAGAAGAGGGGGACAAAGAGAAGAAAAGCTGAGTAGCTGTCAAACAAAGAGGAAAAAATATTCCTGTTCCCACTAGTGTCCAGAAGCATGGGATTAATGAAATACAAAAACAGTACATCCAAACAGCTATTCAATCTCCCTTCAACATCTCTGGGGAAATCCCTGCAATGGGTATCCAAGGACACTCTATAGGCTGAATTTTCTGTGTGTTGGAATGCTGCAATTTGGCATGTAAACATTTACCGAGGTTTACCAAGCATCATCGTGGAGAAGGTTTTGCTCATCACAGTGCTGTTTAGTTGTCAAATTATTGTTGTTCTTCAGTCTTGAGATGGCTGGGAACTTTCTACTACAGAACAACCTGAGACACATTGCGGTTCTGGGAGGAAGATGTCCTGATCAGCATTAAATTAAGAGTTAGGAATTTATAATGAAATCAATGGAAAATCCACTATATCCACTAAAACATTATTAATACATGTATTGATAAAAACTAGTATGGGTTAAGGGGGCTTTTTTTCTGCATTCTTGGCAGAAACATGTCTTTTTCTTCCATGTGACTCATAGGTGCTCTGTTACTAGAAGTGACAAAAACCCCCTAGTACCAGGAAACAAATAATTTTCTCCTAACAAGGACAAAAACCCTATAGAAAAGTTTAACATCATTCTCTCTATTATTTAGAGTCCTCTGACTACAAAGAAGAAAGAGGTGATAGATGGCAAAGAATAAAAATTAGCGTATTGTTTAATAGCTAAAGACCTGGCCACATGTACATGAGCTCCTGAACGAAGTCCTTCAATTTGCTACATCTGTGTAATGTAGAAGCCCCATCTTCAAAAGCAGTGAGGGTTTTCAGACAAAGGAAAACTCATTTCTCTGAGTGCCTTTTGCACCTAGATGCACCAAAAGCCCTTTGTAAACTAGGAATTCACTCAAGAGCAGTTTAAACAAGAAAAGCCACAGCCTGATTTAAATTTTGCTAGAGACTGTGCACATAACCTTTGTTAGGAGAACTGTATAGATCAGGGAAACATTACATGGATGCAGAATTGTACGGTTTAAAGACTGCTGGGGCAGATAGTTGGCAGTTTGTTTGCAGGTTTCTGCTGTGAGAAGAATCTCAGAAGAGATGCCCATATAGTGACCGGTGATTAGTGACTAGGGGAAGGTAGCAGGGTCCCAAACACGGCAAGGTGGTGAAGCAAGTGCCAGGTCCACCCAGGAGGAGCAGGAGATAGGGCTGAAGATCAGCACACCTGCATCACACAGCTCAAGCAAGGCTGGGGGCTGAGGGCAGGAGTGGGGTTCCCACTTGAGGGGTTGGACAGAGCTGTTAAAGCCTATTAGTGCCCTTAGGACCCTGTCAGAGCTAGATAACAAAAGGAAAGTCAATAGTCCTGCAGTAAATGCTTACAAATGTCATTATAGTTGGATAATATAAACTACAACATAAAGATATGTCTGCAGTTATAACAATTCATTTTGATTACTATATTTTTCCTATCCCAGTTACCCAAACATTTTGGACCTGTGGATTCAGAAAGAGGTTAAACATTAAAGGAGAGCAAATATACATACATGAATATGAGAAGTGCATCCACTTTGTAGCAACTAAATAGTATTTACTTTCCTTTAAGTCATATTCACAAACAAACAATTTATTAATGTGCTTCACTAAACTTAATATGTCATTGGATAATTTGCATAGAGAATCAATTCAGTTAGTTCACAGAGAGATAGCATTTGAGGAATAAATCAAATCTAAACACTTCACAACTTTGATAGAGAATTATTCTCAAAGTTGGAAGTCTTCTCATCTTCTTAGGCACTATTTTAAGATGTAAAACAATTTTTTTTAGCCCCATATGATTCCTATCTAATATGGACTGCAATTACACTTACTACTGGAGGTCTTTGCAGAGTAACTTCATCTGAAATGATCTTTAATACATGAATAGCAGAAATCAAAATCAGGGCTGTAATCACTTAAACTAAACAAAACTAAAAACGTAATTCATACAAGTACAAATGCCTGTGATGATCACAGGTTTAACATCAAGTAGTTCACAAAAGGCTGAACCATGAGCATTCCTTGTGAAACTCTAAGGACCAATCCAACACTCCACATAACTATCCAAAACCATCTGTGTCTGGGAGGAAAGGCTGGTCCCGCACCTTGGGGAACATGATTCTTCCCGGGCCCATGCACACATCCAGTGTCTTCGGCCTCAGTGCCTCAGCCTGGACAAATAGGTAGGAAGCAGAAAGCAAAATTAGCACCATTTGACCTCCACTTACCACCTTCTCTAAAGAACAAGGACTAAACAATGCAGTCTTACGCCAGGTTCAATTTCACAGTGTGTGCTACAGGTTTAGATTCAAATGGTAGAAACTGGACACATCACAACCTGCCAGCCACTTTCTGGATGGCAAATCCATGCAGATTTAATTTAGAAAATTCTTGACAAGGGAAGGAGGGCCCTGAACTCTTCTGATAGAACATATTCATACTCAGTTTGAAAACACATTATGATACAAAAATGATTTAACTGCTTAATGAGGTTCTACTCAGTCAGAGAAGTTCTATCACAACTGTCCATTGTCCCTTGATGTAGCTCAAGTTCTAGAAATACTGTCTGAAAAACTTGTCAACCAAGTCTCTGTCCACTTGCAATAAAACTCATGACCTTCTTGAAAAGAGATTCTATTTGAAACTGTGCCTTTGCATAAGAAGCAGTGATATTTAACCTTACAAAATTTTCTTAATTCTCCTGTAAGCTCAGGAAAACATTTATCCAGGCTGTTAGGATTTTCTAAATATCTTTTACAGCAGTATTGCATGAAAAATATATATTAATTTAATCTTTTCATGTATGTATATATGCATATGTATTTAAAGATTGATTTTAAGAAACACTAAATGCACACAAGCCCATAATATAATTACATTCACTGATATATGTTCTAGAAGTGGGGGAATAGAGTTCAAAAAATAATATATCTGAAGTTCCTGGCAGTCACACAATCAGAGTGAAGCAATCTCTCTAGGCAATCTCATTCAGTATTTGACCACCTTCCTGGTAAAAAATAAATAAACAACTTCCTTAATATCTACTCAGAATTTCCCATGTTCTAACTTGTGTTCTTTGGTGCTCAGCCTGTCCCTGGGTGCTTTCAAGGAGAGTCTGGGTCTGTCTTCCGTATCTTCTGGTTAGGTGGTTGTAGACAGCAACAAGGTCCTGCCTGAGCCTTCTCTTTTTAAGGCTGAACAAACCCTACTCTCTTAACCTATCTTTGTCCAACAGGTGCTCCAGCCTCCACCAGCACCTGCCACCTGCCCCCATCCAGTCCCTTCTCAAACAAGAAGTCCACCAGGTTGCTTCCTAACCACCATGCCCTGAAACGGTGAACACTTCTGCCACCACATGCTCCTGCTGCCCATGCTGTCTTGGCATCCAGTAGTTACTGAACCTACAGGAGAGTGCATGGCAGTTTCTGAAACTCTCTAAGTAAAACAGTGGGTTTTTTCTCTTCTTCAAGTTAGAAATTTTTAGTAAGAAACATTTAGAATATACGTTATAATTACTTTGTATTTCTTCATATACAAAAAGATAACGTAAAATATTTTTTCTCTTTGACATGTAAGATCATGTTTTAAGTCAGATATAAATATGCTTATTCAAAATAGGAAAGGCATTTTTCCAGTTCTGTTTTGCTTAATAAAAGAAATTTACAAGTACACAAATTGACCAATAAATAGCTTAAAGTATTTTTTAAAGAAATAGATAAATCTAAAATCATCCAATTTGAAAGAATAAGTTGAAAGAAAGAAATTACCTCTCTTACCCTATACTGGAAGTGGACATGGATCCACAGTGATTTCCCAAATCTGAATATACTTTGGATGTATATTTTCAAGGAAAAGAGATTCTTCTACTGTTGCTTCTTAGAGACCCTTAGGTTTTTACAATTTACTGGTTTTTTTACAATTTGAAGAATGCAGTGAAAGTGAAAGAAAACAGAAACATTGCACGAACAGCAAACACTTGAGCTTCTCCCGCACGCCTGTGCCAGCTGGTTCCTTTGTGTGGACTGCAGCAATGAGACTGTATGTACTAAATCAGTGAGCCTTGACATAGTCCTCCTCCCCCACCCTTCCACAAGTCCCTGTGTTATTTTAAAATAGTTAAGGCAATGTGCATCCACATTATCCTTTTTCTTTATTATTGAAGTGTTATACTTCATAAATTGATTTCTGTATGTCAGATTCCAGGAAACAGAAAGCCAGGATGCAAGCATGTCTCAATGTAGGATCAATGATTACTCCATGAAAACAGTCTCGGTGTATTAATAACAGTAGTTTGACAGGGAATCTCAGAGAGAAACTAAGAAATCCATCAAAAAATACCACCAAAACATCTTCTTATACTGGTTTTTATTCTCTTTTTTATTACTTACGAGATGATATTTTGTGAATTATATTTTAATGAGTCATGAGACTGGACATAGAGCAGAACTGTTTGTTTTGCCATGATAAAAACTTTATAACCTTCAAAAGATATCTGTCCAGTTCTCCAAATTTCTCTGTAGGTCGAGAGGCTTTAATTTGTGGACAACATATCTCTGCTGCCTTTGATGAATTATTGCACACGTTTTTCTTGGCAATGTTATATTTTATTATTGTTTGTTTCTGCTGACACTCTCTGTGTGACAGTGGCTATACAAATATGAAAATGCATGCAACCTGAAATGAAAAGCTTCTGTTTTAAACAGTGAAAAAGAAAATAAGAAATAATAGTGAGACTAGAGGAATTAAAAATTGAAGCAACTTTTTGGTAATCAGCTGCATTTTGATTACACCAAATTACAATGCATCTCGGGTTTTGCTTATTTCTATGAAATCCTGTATTAATCTACCACAATGTCATTAAAACTGAGTACTGATACAGGTAATTTCCCTTGGAAGGGAATTTAAAGGTAATGTACACAGTGATTTTACAGACCCTTTTCTACCACCAGACACAGAATGGTCTAAAGTACAAGGGACACAGAGTTCATAGGAAAAGCAACATCTTCAGATCTCTTTCGATACTTCAAACCATTACCAACAAAAACATACAGGCTTTGAACATATGGTGCTTTGTGCTAATAGAAAATGTTATTATTGTGTATTCTAAGCCTTGCCTGCATTTCAGGTTGCCTGTGTTCAGGCAAAAGTATAAGGAGAGCTGTTAGAGAAGTAGTTACAGCTTAGTTGTCAAAGATAACATATTTGATTCCCTTTTCACCTACTCTGAATGGTGGTCATCTCCCACGAGATGACCAAGAGTAAACTCCATATCAGGGTCCTCTCCCTGAAAAATATGTGCTTAAGCTTACCTGTATTAGTATCACTAGTAGACGGAAAGCTATTAGAAGCTTGAAAGAGTACTGATTTGGGAAAAAAATTTTATAAATCATTATGAAGTCTCAGGTGCATACTGGCTTCTGTACAGTGTATGCCTGCATGGATCAACCCACCTATACTGTGCCATTTTCTCCCTTGTGCTGGAAAAGGGATTCTGTGGAGGAACAAGTTAAATGTGTAAGATCAGGGTGTTCTTAACAAACATTTCATAAAGGCTTCACACAGAACAAGTTCCTAACATGTAGGTTTTTCTTACAGAAAAATTCAGATAACTCACTATTCTAATATTGCATTTGTCATAGGTAGAATTTAAAATACTATATTATACGTAGAAGTTTGTAACCAAGTTTTACTACTGAGTAGTTTGACAGACCTTAGTTCTGTCTCACTAGAAAGCAAGACCTCCTTTTTCTATTAGTCTTTCTTTTTTCTTTTTGTTTTTATGCTTAACCCTGTAAAATATGGTAAAGTTTACCAACACCTTCTGCTTGAACTTTGGGCACCCTACTGAAGAGCAGTCATTTTTATTTAAGAGTAGATAAGAACTGTGTATTTGAAAATCGAGATACTGAGATGTATTAACATCCTGTTAGACTCTACTAGGATTATTTTCTGTGACTCAGGATGGATTTTGATGCCAGTAAATCTGAGATTATAGCGGAGAAAACAATTTCCTTATTCTATTTTCTGGGTTAAAAAGCAGGTTCCCTCTATATATATATATGCCCTTCCTTTTCCTTCTGTTCCCATCTATTTTCTTCCTGATTTCCATAGAAAGAAAGAGGCATACTGATTGCACAGATGTAACATATTCAGTATGCCCACATTAGTCTGGCAGACAAAAGACTAGGCAGTTGGCAAGGCCCTGCCCTGGGGTGAAGCTAGCTGAACAGGACATGGAAAACCACTGGACATGACATGAGAAATTGCTGGACACATCAGAGACCAATGTAGGAAGCTGCTGAAAGTTACAGATAGTGTCAAGAGGGACATCTGTGTGTGGAAGATGGTTAAAGGTTGAGTTATGTGAAAATGGATGAACTTTGCAGATAGTGGAGAGGAGTATTAGGACCTTTGGGGGAGCAGATTCTTGCAAGGCCAGCAATGCCTAGATGACCATTTCAGTATTACCTTATGACACCCAACTGTCTTAATTTCAGTATATGAAATGCCAAATTTGTGTACAAATCTAACATAACTAGGACCAAAATGGAAAAAGTAGCTCACTACCAGTGGCCAGAGTTTTGTTGTTATCTGCTATGTTGGTTCAAGACCTTCAGGAACCAGTTTATACTGTAAATTACTGGATCATATTAACACCAAAGAAGCAGGTCTCCCCATCAGAAAATGTTGCTTTCATCGTAGGTTGAACAGAGATTACCCCTGCTCAGAAAGGCACTGGAAAGAAGAATCAGCCACAGCAAAGTCCTCCTCCAATCACCCATTCCATCCCTTGCCAATGGTTCATGCTTCCTTCCCTCCTCTGTACACCATAGTAGGAGCTGAACACTGGAGATGGCAAAGCTACCTCCATAACCTCTGTCTTATAAATTCACAACATGTCCAAGGGCTTTTAGACAGTACAAAATTATTTTAGATGATTCAGGAATTTAAACTTCAGGCCAAAGAACCACTGTGTTTTAATGATGTCGTGTTGATGGCTTACCACAACCTGATGAGATGGTGTTAAATTAGACATTTCTGCCTACATTATATACTGACTTATGAAAACACCATAACAGTAAATGAGATCAGTGATCTTCTCTAAGTATTTACAGACATCTCTGCAGTTTCAATTTTTCTCTTTTAACATTTTCTGTAATTGATATGCAGTACTTTCCTATGGATAGTAGAGATTTGCTGAGCTTTATGAAGAATGTCAGTCTTTTGAGTTTCCTCAAACCTTTTAAACTAGGGATTAGTATGTAAGGGTAGAGCTTGTCAGAGGGCACTTTGAACAGCAGAAAACTATCAGTCAAAACAGTGGCTTGATAATGCAGCTGAGGCAGAAATTATCTCAGAATGAACAGTACCTCACCCAATCAGACTGATATCAGAATGGAAGTCCATCTGAACCCAAAAAAAAAAAAAAAAAAAAAAAAAAAAGGGAAAAAGAAGAGCTGTGCCCCAGAGGTTTTCTTTTGCTGCAGCTTTTCCAAGCACAAGCCAGTGTAGATGATCAGTACAGCAACCTGTTGCAGAGATCACTTGTGGTTTGATAAGGTCAAAGTAAAGCTGTTTTCCTTCTTTCCAAAATATAAAGGTCTGGTAAGAGAAACTTGAGTCAAAATGACACAGGCTGATTATGAAGACTGTAGCATCTTTGGCCAGAAACTTCTGAAAATCCTGGATTGCTATTTTGTTACCATCCTGAAAATACCGGCCAATTTTGCTGAAGTTTTGGGAAAGTTTGGTAGAACAATTCTTCATATGAATGTATTGCCTCAATGAATAAAGCCCTGTTATGTCTGAAAACCTAGCACAGCATGTTGTCCCCTTTCCATGCATCCACAAAAGCAAACATCTAGCAATAGTTCCTATTAAATGAAGTAATATTTGGCTGTTAATATTGGCAACCTGAAGGCATAAAACTGAACAGCATGACATAATTGTAAATAAATGGCAGGTCCTGTTGATCCCAGTGAGACCACTGTAAGCCTAACTCTCTTCAGCTGAATCAAGTAGCACACACCATCCAGTATATTTACAGAATCCGGGATCCAATTAAACCTCAAGCAACAGATCCCTTCTAGAAAGCATTTTAGACTGAAATTTACCTTGTGCAATGTCAGACTGCAAAAAGTTTTATACTTTCTGAATTAGAAGCATCAAACTGCCAATAATACCGTCAATATTTAAATTGCAATTCAGTTTAATTCATCCAGGGATTCAAGCACTGATCTTGATACTACAGAGTGTCCCATGACTGCAGTAGAGTTCCTCTGAATGTGTTGCAATTTGCAGAGAATAAATGTCCTTTTATGACATGCAAGCCACCAATTCTACAAGGATTTTCCATATGGCAGCATAAGGGGGAGAGGGACTAAAAGTATCCTATTCCTGTTCCCATACTTCTGAATAGGGATGAATGTGAGATTTCTTCCCATACTTCTGAACGGGAATGATTGTGAGATTTTTACTATCAAATCATAGACATACAAGTGACCAGAAGGGAACCCAAGACATGAATCAGCTCCATCAAGTGAGGTCATATCAAGGGAAGACTGAGACAATTGTTTGCTTACAATTCTTATCCAGCAAAAAGATGTTCTCTTGATAGATAGACTGCTTAAGCATTTACCATTCTAATATCAACAGCTTCCTTGTACTCAGTTTAAAAACTCCCTGATCTAAATGGAACTAATTCCATCTTGTCATTGCTCAACAGAAACAGAGAACAACTGCTCGCTATATTTTTATAACAGACTTTAAACACAAGATCATTTTGTGACTCAGCCTCCTCTTCCCTAGACTGAAAAAATGCTCTTATTTCAAGCTTTCCTCATAGATCATATCTTTTAAATCCCTGGACTGTCTTTGGGGTATCTCCTGGACTCTGATGCATTTTGCTCACATCTTATTTTAAGACTATTAACCAAGCAGTGGAAAAAGTATTCTTTTTGAGGCCTTACCAACCCTGTGTCTTCTCATACACATGCACAGTCATATGTCATTACACAACTAACATAAGAAACCACTAGCTATTTCCTATTCAAGCTTTTGTCTGAGACATATTTTTTTATTGATTTTGTTTGAATACTGACTGATACAGAAATCCATAGTTCATCTTCTTTGCTGCTACTTTGAATTCAATAAGAACATGGTATTTTATATTATCTCTTCACACCTTCTCTCACAATAATGGGTAAATTTAAGGAAAAAAATAAATGCTTCTATTAATGAATATTTAGTACAGGAGATTAAATCCTGTTGTCTGTGTACAGAACAAGTTCCATTTGATACCAGTGGAAGTTCATCCTATACAAAGATTAGTATTTTTTTCCCATAGAACCTGCTTTAGATTTCAAATGCACAAACTACCCAGAAGAGTCAGAGAATATGAACCTACTGTACTTTAGAAGAGATTATAAATATAGTTAAGGACATAATGACATAGATTTGGCAGCAAATCATTTACATTTACAAAGTCCTTTTTTCAGGTTGAATTCATATGGGAACTGTAAAAGAAACTCCAGTGAACGCTGAGGGGTTTGTGCTGAAATTCTGAAAATCTTACTATGTAGCTAGATTTAAATACTTGGCTTTTGTACACTGTCACTTGTAACTACATGAAAGAATTGTATCTATAACTACTTTACCGGAATGGGTTACAAGTTAGTTATATATATAGTAACAAAAATAATAAAGTCTCAATAAGATATAATAATAGTAACAATTGTAGTAGCAATGGCAACAATGATAACAATTATGCAGATGAATACATTCCCACTCAAGCATTAAAATCACTAAGGGCTAAATGTGAAATATATAATAGAAAAAAACTGGGGCCTAATTGTCTTGTGATATATATTTATTAACTAAAAGTGGACATAGAGCAGCAGAGAATGTAGTCAAATTTTATTCACAAATGTACAATTTCCAACCTTAAAAATTCTTATACACGGGCTGATTATTATTCTCAGATCTAATCCTATTTAACAATATGCCTAAACTTTAGAGCCGTAAGCAGAATCAGCATAGGAATTTTTCAATGAAGATATTGTTATTGATAAATAGGTACAGCAAAACTTTGTCTTCAGAATTCCTTTTTCCTCACACAGGCACGGTGACTTTTAATTTGCAGATAGCCATTACTGAAGAGCACTAGAACTTCTGTTGTGTGAGAACCAAGTGTGTTCAGAATCAGGGCTTGTTTTTTTCCACTTAGCAAGATCAATATTTTAATAAGAAAATAAAACCAAGGAAGTCCAACTCAAAACCCCCAAATATATATGTAATGTTATTAATGTAGACTATTCCTGTGCTTCAAATTATCCATAACTTGAGCAATCTTCTGAAGTGAAAAATTAGGAGGAATTTTTTCACATTATTTCACATGCCTGGCAGCAAACAACCAAGAAAGCTTTCCATATAGAAACAGTAAGACAAGGGACCTTCTTTCAGTTAGTGACACATTCACGCTTTAAACCCTTTTTGGGGAAAAAAAACAAAAAAAAAACAAAACAAAAAAAAAAAACAACACAACCACCAAAACACACACACACAAAAAAAAAAAAAAAAACAAAACCACAAAAAAACACCAAACAGTCAGTGCTTAGAATAAATCTGCTTCTTGATTTAAGCTTAAAGATTGATTCTTTCCTCAGTTCAGCAATCTTATGGTTCCTTGCTGGATCACTTGTTATTTGAGCATCCAAGTTCCATGCCATTTTGTGTCCTCATTATAGTTTTAAAAATATAGGGTGGTGCTTAATAATCAGTAGCAACTATCCACTACAGTGGTTTTAGTGTTGTTTAATTAGCTGGTCGACTAGATGTTTAAGATTTTCTGCAACTACTTCTCAACATTAAGCATTTATTTGAAATGTTTGATTTATAGATTATGAAAGAGATGGTGTTAAGAGAGTGCTTTTCAAATTTAAGACTTAGAGAACCAGCTAGTGTAAAGCAATACTTCTAAAATGTAAAATGAAAGTAGCAGTATGTCACGTGTTATCTTTTTTCTCTAATTAGAAACATGCTAAGAATATCCTTAAGGAAAATATCCTTAAGGACCTCAAGCAGAGATTTTCTTTTGGTGATCCCAGCTATATCTCCTAATTTAATTACAAAAACATTAAGGAAACTAGGACTGCTTAAGCAATTGTCATCCTGTTTTGGACAGAGAAGTAAAGAACCACCAAAAGCATAGTGACTGTCTGATCTAAAGAAAGAGAAGTAACATATAAAGAGCTGCTCTCTAAATACATTTTAACAAGGCAAGAAGTAGTGGGTTTAACTTACAAGTAGAGCAACTATTGTAATCAGTGACTCTACATTCCACAACTCTTCTTTTTAATAGCATTTAAAAATCACACATTTCTAAGGAATGAACTTGTTTACAACCTACATTGTTGTGAAAATTGTATTCCTCCCTCTACAATAATAAACCTTCAACTTTTCATAGGTACAAAGATCAGAATTTTCAAAGAAACTGCATCCCATTATCCCTTAAATTCTAAGGCTAGATGGCCTACTAAGCTGTTTTGGAAAATCTAGCCAAAAAATATGTCACAGTAGTTTACAGATTGCTCCCCTCTTCTCCACTAAGCCCTCCTACTTTCCTAATTGACTTCACTCAATTACCTTTTGTGCTCTGCAAAATGTTACAATCCATCACATTTATAGTGTGAACCTCTTAAGCAGATGACTTAGCCCTGATGTTCTTCAGCCTGCATATATCACAAATACAAACAGCAATGAGCAGAAGGCATTATTTGCATAATATTGCTAGAAAATGACTCAGAGATGACTCTGAGGGAATTTGCATGCTTTACATTTAACAATGTTTACTACAAGTTTAATAGCAGAGGTCAAATAATAAGAAAAGATGGGATTGCCTGTACTACTTCAATTTGCACTATGTGCTGTGTCCTATTTACAAGTAATGTTTTGAAAGATGTCCTAAGTCCCTGGTTTATGCTGTTTTCATTTATTTCCTTCTATTTTTGCAAAATGTTGAACTTCAGGAAGGCAACCAACTGAGTTAAAATTGGAAACATAATTATTTGTTGTTCCTTTCATGTAAGAAAAAGTTACTGAAATAGTTTTCTGGATCAGTAAATCCTTCCCTGCAGTGAAGCATCATCTTTTCCTTGCTTAGGCATTATTATTTAACTAACTCTACTTCTTAGGTTGTTAAGTATGCTCTAATATTTGATCAATGATATTTTTTTTCTTACTTTTTTTTTGTGTAAATTGTCTTCACTGGCTAAGTAAAAGAAGTGTCTTGAATTCCTATCTATGTTGAAGGAAAGAACAGTCTTGTTTTCCATCTATGATCAGGCTTTTCCTTTTGCAAATGAAAGCCCTTCTTCCTGCAGTAAATGTTGCACATGTTGCCATTGTCTCCAGTGAGTTTACCTAGGTAAGTGCTGGCACAATATACAGGAATCTTCAGCTTCTTACCATGTGGATATTCACTACACACAGAAACTTATTCACCCTTTTGGACTATAACCTAGTTTCTACAACCAGACCACATCCAGGAAAAAGCTACACAGCCACCTATCTGACCACAACAGATAAGTCATTTCTCACTGCAGTTTCTATTAACTAGGAGTTGTGAAAAGTTGAGAACTGAAATAGAGCATCATGTTTATAAGCCAAGTCTGTGGTTAAATACCATCATTTCCACATTGTCATTTTATTTTTGCCAGCTGTGGATAGGTGGGTAGGCACAGCTTGAGATTAATTTTGTTACTGGGCAGAGGTAAAACTAGTATAATTTCAACTGTATTCTATTTTTTATGAGATGGAATAATTTTTAAAATTCAGAAAGCTATATCTTTTTAGACACTTCAGTTTTGGCAGCAGCACCAGTGAGCTCCTAGCAATATTACAGGTCTTACACCTCTAAGGTGTGTCTTGTACTGCTTGGAATCTGACCCTGTGTTCCTAAAGTTTTCTCAGTTGGCCGGAAAGCAACTTGGCAGAGAAGGACCTGGGGATCCTGGTGGACAAAGACGATGAAGGTACTATCTGCAAAGATATTTAAGGGACTGGAGCATGTCTCTTATGAGGAAAGGCAGAGAGACCTGGGACTGTTCAGCCTGGAGGAGGATCAGGGGAAATCTTGTTAATGTAGATAAAGACCTGAAGGGAGAGTGCAAAGAAGACGGAGGCAGGCTCTTTTCAGTGGTGCCCAGTAACAGGACAAGAGTTAACGGGCACAGACTAAAACACAGGAGGATCCATCTGAACATAAAAAAATACTTTCTTATTGTGAGGGTGATAAAGCACTGTCACAGGTTGCCCAGGGAAAGCGTGGAGTCTTCATCCTTGGAGATATTCAAAAGCTATCCTAGGCAATTGGTTCTAGGTGCTCCGCTTCAGCAATGAATTTGGACCAGATGACTTCCAGAGGTCCCTTTCAACTTCAAACATTCTGTGACTCTGTGAAGAGGTCTATAAAGAGACCCTAAAAAGGCTAGGCAGGGATACACCTTCTATAACACTGCTCATCCAACATTCATGGATGGAGGGGCAATAAAATGGGAACATCCAGAGCATGGCCAGGGTCACTTGCACCCTAAACATCATCTCCTTTCTGCCACTGCCAAAGACTACTGCCTATTAGACTTATCCAAATCGGATAGAGCCAAGACACTCTTCATCATATTTAAAAAGTTGTGGCAGTCAGGGGAAGTCCTCAGTGACTGGGAAAAGGGAAATATGCCCATTTTTTTAAAAAGGGTAACAAGAACTGGTAACTACCTGGGAACTATAAACCAGTCAACCTTATCTCCATACTCAGTAAGATCATAGAGCAGATCTTCCTTCCAATCCAAACTATTTTATAATTCTACAATATCTTGTGTTCTGAAGCAGTTCTGTATAATTTTTATTAAATATATATATATATATATATAATTACAGATCAGTTTCAGTTACTACTGTTCTAGGTTATTTATAACTGGAGATTATGAGAGAAAATGAATGAAAGAATATGTATCTCATGTATATATGTACTAATTTTATACATATATATCTATATGCATGCACTCATTTATATACACAATAGTGTGTATCTACTCCTGCTTGTTTCTCAAGGGAGAGGTTTTTCTAGCAGAGGGCTAAGGTTTTAATTTTTCATTTCTGATTTTCCCATCATTCATCAGAATTCATTAATATTACGATATCTAACGTCCATGGTGTAGGAACATGACTGTAGAATAAATCCTCTTACTGCAGAACTGATCGTCTCAACTACACTCCCAGAAGTTTGCCCTATTTCAATATAGAGGAACTCTCCATTGCTCAAAGCTGTTTTTATTAACCCTTTCAGAGAACCCTTTGCAGATACACAGAATTCATTGGTGTGTCTCTTTTGGGGGATATGCCAGCCTCTTCTTAGTTATTGTATTGCCTTAGAAATCACTGTCAAGAATGAGAATCCAATAAAATTTAATTAAATGTTTAGGGTTTTTCCTAGATTTAGTCATTCCGTGTTCCCTCAATAGACTTTTCACAGTGTATGCAATAAAGACATCTCTAAATTAGAGTTTAAATTGAGAATGGTTTATTAAATCTACTACAGCTATTGGAAGATTGTTATGATTATCATTTATAATGTAAAAGCACCTCAGAGCCCTAAGCATGAACATCTCATTGCATTACACACTGTACTAGCAGAAAAAAGAACCAAAAAGATGGTTCTTGCCCTGAAAAGACCGAGATTAATTTCTGTGTCAGTCATTTTGTATTATTGACCCATGTCTCTCAATACAGTCTCTAAACACTAAAGAATTCAAGGTGTCCATTAAATGTTCTAATTACCGTTTACGATGGGTAACAATCATTAGAGTCACATGTGAACACTTGTACTCTATAGTTGTGAGGACATAGATTTCTCCTTAAAGAAATAGAAAAAATAGGAAATATACCTATTTACAAACCACTATTTTTCACAGAATCACAGAATCATCTAGGTCAGAAAAGACCTTGAAGACCATCCAGTCCAACCATTAACCTAACACTGACCGTTCTCAGCTACACCATATCCCTAAGGGCTATGTCAACTCGACTCAAACACCTCCAGGGATGGGGACTCCACCGCCTCCCTGGGCAGCCCAATACAATGTCTAACTACCCATTCTGTAAAAAGTGTAAAAAACACTTCCTAATATCCAATCTTTGTTTAGATTGGATATAGTTACTGATATACTAAAGAGTTGTTTGTTATACTCCTAACAGTTGTACAAAGAAAAATGCATTTGCTCAAATATTTCTGAACTGGAAATAAATAGGCATATCAACTTAGTGAACACATATGAAAAAACATAGCAACTACAACATAGAGTATGACTGTACTCTTGTCAGCCTCTGAGACCCTAATGATCAGAATATCCACATTTTTCTGGATCTTTTCTTATTCCAAACTCTTTCTGAAATAAAATTTAATTAAGTAATATAATAATATCCATAGCCTAAGGAAAGAGTTGGAATTGCAGTGGCACTCCATGGGCACTCTGCACAAAGGGTCATTGAATTTCCTTCTTTAGATTGCTTGTTCTGATCTTAGTTTGTGAAACTTATAAATGGGAAATGGCTTTTGTTAATGTCAAGGACTCCTTAAAAAACATCATCCTGAGATATGCTCTGTATAAAGAATAGATTTTTTTATTAAATTTGTGACTTGTTGAAATCAGAAAAAAATACCAAAATCATTCCATATTAGACCAACAAGTGCAATTGTCTCATGAAGAGCCTAATGCCAGTGTAAATGTGATATAAGGAGAGGAGAGAGACTTTGCAAGCTTGAATTTTATAAGTTTGACTGATGTGGCAAAGCTTTTATGTCACTGCTTGATCTGGTAAATCCAAGAAATCTACAAAAGAAACGTAAAAAGAATTTAAAAGGCAGGAAATTCAAAACTAATCAGTTATTCTTCCTTTTTACTGTTAGCAATAGAAGGTCAAATGCTGGGCTGGAATTTATAGCCTAACATTAAATTTGCCAGCTTTGGTCAGTAAATGTCTGCTCTGCCAGAGTTAGCAGCCCATTTCCATAGTGCTATTTCCATATATCTGAAGAGCTTTTCAGGGATCCAGGAGACTCACTTGCTGTCATACTGGCTAGGGGGAAAGGCTTTGGTTCTCAGCTGAGTACCCAAACTGAAGGTAAACATAAATTAAGTTTCAGTATAGACAAGTACTAAAGGCCACAGGGTTGGAGGTCAGATGAATAAACACAGGCACCTAGTGCCATTTCAGAGGCCCTATGGTATCGTCTGCTGGCTGTCATACCAGAGAGCCACAATCCAGTGACATATCTGTGAGCCCCATGAGAGTGAATCACTCTGCATCAGTAGTTCTAGAATTGAAATGCTTAATGATGGATCTTGCAATGTCTTAAAGGTCAACAAAGAGCTGCTCCCAGCAAAGAATACCTAAAATTTGACTATGACTAGGGTTAGAATTAGGATTAGGAAATCAGGGGCTGAATAACCTTGTTTGTTACTTGCCTGTGCAACATCCCTGCAATAGATAAGTGTTAAATTCCAGAAAGGGAGAACGGTTATTATTTTGCTCTAATGCCAGGCAGGATCACTAGGTCTCTCAGTTAAACTGCAAGCTGTCATAAACATAAGATTTATAGAGAGAAAGACTATAATTTGGGTTCTTGCAAGATCTTAACAGAAGACTGTTCCTGGTACTATAAAGCTTACAATATATGCTGGTATGAGTTTTTCTTACAATTAGGGTTTTGCTTACAATTTAGAAGACTTCTAACTCTTTCTTTAGAAGATCACTCCTATTTGGGCACCTTTAATTGTGTAAAAGAAAGGGACTTGCAGAAAGATTATACAAACTAATCAGTACAAGACAATTATCTTCTATACATGGAAAATAACTGGAATTAATAGTAATGCTCACTGTCCTGGTGCAGGAACCCAATGGCTCTCTGCTGACCAGCAGACATCAACGAGCTGGGAATTATCAACTTTAGTTACTGCCTAGAGCAGGATGATCCTTGATCTTGCTAAATTGACTTTCTCCTACTCTCTATATTTTCTCTCCAAATTTTATCTTTCCTTCAGGCCAGTATTTTCCTCCTGAGCTACTGCTGTTACTGACTCAAGTGATTTCACTTCTGGCTTGGTTTTTGCTTTTCTTACCTTGCAGAACTGACACACTCTCTCAAAGTTAAATTTTTGTCAATAAAATTGAGCCAAGGTCACACAGCTACATTTCTCAAAACTGAGACCTGGGTCACACAGAGATCGTTTTTTCAAAACTGTTATTATTTTATCATTAGGGGATATTATTGGTTTGAAGTTTGTGCTATTCTTAAACACAGGGTTATGGAAAGTAGATTCTGCACAGTTAGTCTCAGTACTACATTGCACAGTATCTAGACACAAGCTAGACAACTATTGAAAGATAATAACTTTCCTGTGTTTCTTTTCAGACTACGTTGCTGTAAACCAAGAGTAGAGTTCAGAGGGTGATCAGGCAGAGGGGCAGCAGATACCAGAGAGATCTTTGCAGAACTCCATCAGTCTTCCCAAGCTAACACAAGGACCATCTTAAGAAGGAGAAAATGACCATTTGCTCCACTCAAAATACATTTATTGGGTTACTATTAAGGTTAAAACCAAATTTGTACTTACAGTAAGGAGCATAGATTAAAATTCCAAGGAGCTCTGTTCTCAAAGCCTGCTGAACTTCAGCAAAGGCTGGTTCAAGAAGAAATGAATAGTCCATGGTTTAGGTTAAAGACACTGTATAAAAGGTCTTGAAGAGTTTGGGTTACAGAAAAAGCTTCATAGCAGGCAGTAAACCTTGTCTTTTTGGTGTGCCCTGACACTTCACTGACTTCAATCAAGGATGAGCTGAGAAAGGATTGGAAATAAGGCCATGGTTCCTGAGCAGAGAGCAGCAGAGGACAGCAAGAGCAGGATTGCTCCCCAAGGTACCAGGAACCAGGATTGAACCCAGGGCGGTGACTGCACCAACAGGATGTAGCCCCATAATATCCAAGGAAGGCAGGGGTGATGTCAGTAACAGGCTCTGCTGACAGGTCAGCAATCGTCAAGCAGGCTGAGGTCTGGTCCATCACAGAGTACAGCCAGCAAGTCAGGACAGCAGAAGCCAGAAACAGGGCTTGTTCTACCTCCAGCATGGCTCAGCCCAGGAGTGGGGGCCAAGACCTAGGCTGAAATGGGGCTTCTGACCTGTGGGTGAAGAGTAAGGGTGAGGGTCCCTGCTGAGGCTGGCCAGAGTATGTGGTGCACTCAGGGCCATGACAATGGGATTGCATAGCTGTGTACTGTTGCATACCAAAGATTTTGCTATGGTAAAAAATGGATTAGTGCCGCGTTTTCTGACTATAATCTAATGATTTTTATGCTGTAATCTGAATACCAGACTAAAATATCTTCTGTTGCTAACCCTACACTTGAGCCAGAGCTATGTTGTGAACTTCAGAAAAATAAGATATTCCTCTCTTGCATGGCTTTTGCTTTGTAGAAAGTTGAGTACAAAAGAAGAAAATGGTTCATGTTTTGTCCCTACCCAGAGATAATTCTCTGGGTTTTTCTTAAAATTGTGAAAGTTGTGGAGGACAGTAGCAAAAAAGCTGTCCTCTGCCAAAGCTGCCTAGGTGCTTCTTCTGGGTTAGAATGAATCTTGGTGGCAGAAGAAAGAGTTCTTCTCTGTTCCATCACTAATGTTAATCCATATATTAGTGATCCAGCACTATAATCTAGTGCTGTAGCTACCAGGGGATGGAGACATAAGAGTTTATTTTTCCTGCTGTATCCTGCAAGAACTGTTATATGATGTTAGTTTTATAAACAAAAAATAATTTGTATGTTGTGACACCTGACTAGGACCCTTTCATTAAGTTTAAATCAAGATTACAGAGGAGGACTTGAGAAGTTCTGAATCGCACAAGGTTAATCAGTCATTGATGAGTAATGATTCTGGAAGGGAGAATGTTTTCTATTTTTCTTTCCTAAACTAATAATAACAATGACTAAGTATTACTGTTAAAAACAGTGTGAGGACTGGGTCAGAATTAGAAAAAGACATTGATTTATTACTGAATTCTTCAAAAACTCCTTTACATCAGATAGTAGAACAATTAATTCCAGAAATTACGATTGTAGAACAAGTTTTGGAGCCTTTGTGTTTAGGTTAAGAAGAACAGCATGTTAGGAGCTATGGTTACTGCTGGCTAAAGCCCTTCTATCAAGGCAGAAAGTGGTAGTTTACTCTGAGGTCTCTGGTTTACTGTTAAGACCTGGTTTAATTCTTAGGTAGGTTCAGTGTCATGGACAGCAAAAACCTACTGACTCTACAGGGCTTCCCCAGAGGTAATAAAAAATGATTCAGTGAGAAGATAGTAACTTCTAGGATTTTTTTTTCCCCTTATCTTGGCAGTGATGTAAAATGATAACAGGTGCCAGAGCAAGAAAGTAGCTCCTATTTCATTTTCTTCCTTGAATAAGGTCTCTGTATAACTAGTAAACCTATGGTAAAGGATGAGTCAGGATGAGTGATTTTCCCAAGATGGCTCCTTTTACGAAATTTATAGCTGGGGTTAGGATTAGAAAGAAGAGGGAATGAAATGCCTACTTTATTACTGGACCTTTCAAGGCTCAGGAACATAAAATATGATCTACTGCTACAAAGAAAAAGAGATTCCTATTTCATTCGCCACCCAAGAGTGGAGTATCTCCACTCTTAAGCACAGTGTAACATTTAAGTTTACAATTGCAGATAGAGTGTTGGGAAGAGGAATATGGCTATTGGTGAGCAGTTAATGTTAGGATTACAGAGAAGCACTGCTCTGCAGCATCCTGAAATCCTGCATCCCCAAGTCAACAAGAAAGAACAAATCATAGTTTTACTGAAATCTGCTTTGGAGTCTTGTTTTTTGCCCAGTTTAGGTTTCGATCTGAAGTTAGACTTACACTTACCAAAGCCTGTGCAACAAGGTTATTTCCCTGTTCTCTCTCTCTCACACACACACACCAATTGTGGCTTGATCTAAAAGAAAAGAAAAAAACTGAAGCCTATGGAATAAGGCTAAGCTTAGCAGTTGCTGTATCATGTATTAGTATCACCTTACAATAGTGTCTGAGAAATTTGGTTTATCTTTGTCCCTGCCTGGCCTCTAGACTAAAACCAGAGGCAGTTTAATTTATATTTTGCTTTAAGATGTCTTGGAGGCTATGCAGTATGTTTTTAAACGCATGAAGACTGGGAAAGAGATGAACTGAAGGTTCCTGGCAGAATTCCTGACAGCCATTCCAGAGAATGGCTGATATTTTCTTCTAGTCCAACAAGAAACTTCTTATGTGTTGGCAGATGTAGGGTTATGGTTCTGGTTGACAGGCATGGTAACCAAGGACATCAATTTCCCTAACGTCCTGTTATTCTCAGATGCAGACTATTGCTGTAAGCACACAGTTTACAAGGCTTCTGTGACCTAGGATGAGACTCCATGCCAGACATAAAGAATTGCTCAATTTTTTGTAGCTCAAGTCTTGGGGATATTTTTAAACTCCAGTGCTGGTAGGGTAGAAAAGAGAGTGAATGAGTCTTCTGTGACCTATGATAAAAATCAGTGCCAGAAAATTGCCCTCTAGTCCTATAGATTTATATACTCCCTAACTGTCCTTACAGTCGTTTGCTCTTAAGATGAAGACCCAGTCTTTTTGGCTGATACTGAAAAGGTTCAGCCCTCTATTTTGAGAAATTATTTCTATTTTCTTTCATTTGAATAGGTAGAGATAAACCCTACTGAGTTCTGTTTAAGGTTCTCAGAGCAAAGCATGGAGAGATTTACTGAGGGATCTTCCAATACCTGAATCATAAATCAACAAATTATGTTTTGCTTTTCCTCATATATGGTTCTGCCACAGTGAAGCACAAGCTTAAGATTCTGACTCTGTTGAGGTTTACAGAACACTGAATGGCAGTAGATCTCAGGGACCTAGAAGAAAGATTCTTATCATGTTGGAAGATTTTTTTGTTGGTGTTTTGCTTTGTTCTTGTAAACTCAAAGCTATTAGCATATGAGTAGAGCTATGGTTCATTATTAAATTTCCTGGGAGTGGGGCCTGAAGCCATGGATGTAAATTCATGTTTCTTTATCCTTCAGGACTCACTGAGACACTTTGTTCCACTGTGGCAAAAAGAAATAGCTTGATTTTTATTTTTTTTTCTTTCCTTGTCCATCTCTCTATTCTGTTTGAGAACCTAGGAATGGAGTCATAGTTATGTCTAAGGTCACAGACTGGACAAGCCAAGGAGTTGTATTTATCTGAGATCTTGTAAAATTCATGACCCTATGGACAGAGGTTTATTCTTTAGTGAGCTGGGGATTCTTAATACAAACAGAAGATCTTGAAGATCCAGTTTTAGTCCTGCAAATTATACCAGTCTAGAAAGACAGTTTCACAAAGAAAAAAGGGTCTTTTTGATTTTATTCTTGTGAATGCTGATTAGGGCTTAGACATTGGGCTGTGGGATTTTGAATTAAAAACATCATGTTTATACATTCAAAAGGGCTCTGGGTGAGGAAGAAAGCAATTTCTGGAAAGGAAATAGTTCATATTTTAATCTTGTCCATAGAGGAACTTCTAGTTAAAATTATAATAAAGATTTTGCTGCTGAGACCTCCTCCTATCAGGCCCACCATTAGGTTCCAGAAGACCAAAACTTTTTTTAGTTTCTGGAGCTGGTTCTCTGAGCCAATATTTATGAATAGTTAAGTACTGAGTAAGAGTTAGGTCAGAGAAAGCAGAAACTGCAGAACTATAGTCTACTGGATTACAAAAGCCATATCAGTTTAGGTTGAAAGATTGTGCTGAAGAGGAGAAAAGGTAATCTGTGGGCTCTCTTTATCAGTTTTGTGACCTGAAAAGTCATCTCTGGGCTAGGTTTGGTATTGTAAATATGGTTTGGAAAGGCAGCAGCTGAAAAATATTACATTAGCACTGGATGATAATGTAAAATGAGAGGAGACTTTAATTCTGTTCTGATATGGATAGATCTTGGGAGGGCCATAATTTCAAAGTAAGGATTTTTTCCAGGAGGAAATAATAATTTGCATATTTTTCTGTTCTTTACAGAGGTTTTTGGTTACAGGTAGGATTGGATTAGGGTAGGTATAGGCTCAGGAAACTCACAAAAAAAATCAGTTTAAATTTTGAGGCTTCATATTTCCCTGGACTGCACTGAGAACTGGTTTTAAGGTGAAAGTTATCTTCTCTCAGCAGAAGTCCCCACTGAGCACAGACATAAAACTAGAGCTACAAGTGAGAGGGACTGTTTAGGATGACAGCTGGTGATGACAATAGAAGTGGCTTATACTTCTCTGCTGTGAATGGTGTCTGGCTTGATTTTATATTTTAGGCTACCCATTGCCTTTAAGATTAGGACTGCACATAGCAGGACCAAAGTTTGGGATCACATATTTTCATTTTACAAGAATCCAGAGGATTTAAGTATTAGTGCCTATATGACTGTATGAGATCATGGATTTTTGAGCCCATGTTAGATTTAGGATGAGGTCAAATGCACTTCTGACCACAGAAAACAAAGGTTAAAATTTGCCTTCTTTCTGAACTTTATGTATTTATTAAATCCAGTTCATCATTTTGGTTTTGTGTTCTCCAATATTTCACAGCTGCCAAGGTAAAAAGAATACAAATTCCTTAACTTCAGGCTCTTGAGAAGATGATCCTTTCAAGGTGAATTAATGGCACTGAGATATCAGATCAGATGAACAGGTTAGAATATTCTAGTAACGTAATGAAATTTATGCTTTGAAAAAAAGTTAAGAAAAAATACACACATAATATCTAAGGAGTAACCCACAAGAGAAATTTTATATTTCTCTTTCTTGTCTGTATTTTCATAGCAATAATAAATGGCACTTGTTCCTTAAAATAGGCAACATTTTCATGTTTTAAAAAAATCCACCATACTGAAGGAGCCAATTTAAAACCAATTCCAACTGCAAACAATCCATATTTATTATTGTATAGTTTCATCCAAGTCCTCAAACTGACTCTTTAACACTATTCCTCCACATAAAAATGTGTGCAGTACACTTCAGATAACGTTGCATCAACATTTGTGACTTTTTATCTTGAAAATTAAGGCTAATTCTCAAGAGCAATGCTATGAAGAAGTACATTTTAAAACTACAGTGCTATTTTAAACTTGCTTGAAAAGTGTCCTGCTGCAGAATTTGAATCTTAAGGTGTATTAAAAAAAAAGGCCTAACACCAACATCACGCTCCTAAGAATTTTTAATAAATAAATCTCTGTCACTTGCTCAGATTTCTTATATCATCATCCAGGGAGTGATCAAGTTAATCAGCAGTACCATTTTTATTAATCTTATATACATTCTGACTGCTGAAGTACTGTCATTTATAATTTGTTTTTTCTTGTTGTGGATTATGGAGGTAGAAAGAATGTGTCCCTGGCTACGTTTCATACCAGGTCCTAAGGACTTTCAGACAAGACTTTATTTTGGTTTTTGTTGGTCTCATCTCTTAATCATTGTAAGGAAAAAGAAATCAAAGCTATAAAAAGCAAACAGGCATTGAAAAAGCCACAGGGAGCCCAAGATTCAAAAATCTGCTCATGTGGCTGCAGTCATTTAAATCACTCTAAATGCCAGTGGAACGAAGCACGTACATGAAATGGTAAAGGCAAATGCTACTGCTAAATAGATACAGATTCAAGCTGATATGTAAAATTATATAAAGCTTTCAAAATGAATTAGCTGCTTCTACTTTATGTTTCTCCTCTCACAGTCATCTGCATAGATTCATTGCTGCATAAGACATCATGCTAGGTCTCACAGTACTGAAATATGGTATCCTTTAGCATAAGAGAAACACAAATCTTGCAAAGAAGGAAGCATAAATCTTATTAACTAGAAAAGCCCAAAAGATTGCAAAGTACCCAGGTAATACTTTATTTGCACACAACTTAATAGAACCAGTGTTTTTTCCCTCTTCACTTTGTAGAAATCCGAAAGCCAGAGCAGATGCCTCTGTGAAGATCACTCTCTCATTTTGGAAGACTGTCTGAAAGTAATAAGCTCATACAAAGGCTCCTATGTCACTCCCCCTCCAGGCTTCCAGTGTCATACAATTCTGAAGGTGAATAAAACATTACCCCTGTTGTCATACTTCAACTATAGCATAACTAGCATAAATAAATATTTCCCAGTGTCAATAGAAGCACTCCCAGCAATGATGACAGTATGTTTTATGTTTAGCTCTTCAATATCGGAAAATCAAGCAGTAATCCAATGGTCCAATCAAGCAGACAGCAGCCATCCATCACAACACTACAAAGTCTTTGGTGCAGAAATGAGCCTAAATCAGAATGTAAAATCGAAGTTCTCAGCATGAGCCCTGTCCTTACTGGACAAATCTGAGCTTGCATTTTGAAAACACAAGTCCTCCCAGTTGCTTGCAAGTAGCTCTTTATTTGACAAGGTTTCAGAGATACTATTTTCAACTGATTTGTAAAGTTCAGTTCTACTGAGATTTATTTATGATTAATTTTTTTCAGTTAAGTTATTCAGTAAAGCTACAGTATAAAAAGAAAATGCATATTGCCTTCTGTTATGTTATCTGACTTGAGTTTTCAGTCTAAATTTGAGATACCTCTAAACTACTTCTGACTTGTGTCTTATCCAGCAAGGAAACAAGGCCTTGGATGTCCTCTCCAGGAGCCTTCTCCAAAAGAAAATTACTTTCCTTGTATCTAATTCCATCTATAAGCACATTTTCTATTCATTTCAAGTGCATTTCCACCATTTCTTACACTGTTTTCTTCTTTCACTCCTTTTTTCCACTTCTGATTAGATCCACAGTTTATGCCAACATGCAAAAATACAGATTTGGTTAGTCTGAAGATAGCCATGCACATACATCTTTGTCCTTACCTCTCAGTCTTTCAAATACATTTGGTATAATAGACACAGGGGATTTATCTTGACCTGCTTATCCAATATAATAGGAATACTCATACTACTCCTCTTGGGCATTCATGGACTTCAGCTTCAGTCTGATGACCCACTAATCATCATTTCACTGTTATAAAGCTCATAGTCTGCCACAGATGATAAAAACACAACCTAGCTGAATCAGTATCTGCTTCACTTCTTTCTGCTGAGGGCACACTTTCTTTTCCTCATCCCTTTTCTGGAAAGACTTCTAACTCGGTTTGTTACAGCACTGACTCAGATTTCAAGGGACACTTGAACTTCCTTCAGGTTGTCTTGTAAATCACCAACTACTTGTTTGCTTTGATGGACAACTACTCCATATTTTTCTTTTTTAATATATCTGATGTTATGTACTAGCATTAGAAGAAAAAGCATGGACACTTAATAACTCCTAGATAAAGAAACATTATGTGTTTCTCAAGACTGACACTATTTAAGTTTTGCTTGCTTTTTGAACTCTTTCTCTCCTGGTTTTGAGTAGATACACTATAAGCAGTGCTGGAAGCATAAAGTACTGTTAAAGCTGCTCAGTATTTCCCAGTACACAAACATATTTTGAAATGCTCAGAACTTTGACCAAATCACTCTCTTCTGGCCCACATTCTTGTTCAGACTAGCTCTGACTGAGCTATTTCTAGAATGAATTTTTCTCTTAAAAACAAACAAACAAACAAAAAACACCAAACTCATCATTCAGTTTTTATTTGGTGGAAAAGTATATGAAAGAGTGGAAAATGAGGTGAGAGAATGAAATTATGTTAGTTAGGAGTGTAAGAGTTCAAGTTTAACAGAAAAGTGTGGTTTTTCTGGGGAAAAAAAATTATATTTGATCTGGTGATTAAAGAAAGTATGATCAAGTGTGTGGACAAAACAGCTAAAGTGAAGCTGAATATGCAATTGGACTTCTAGAATTCTTAAGTTTTAATATTCATTTCCATCCTATGATTAATATGTATTTGAGAATACACATTTTAAATTTTAAAATACTATCTGCATTCCATTCTACCTTGTGTAGACTCAGCTTGATAACACTTCCATAAGAATCCTTCTGCTTTTTAGATGTATTCATCTATTGTCTGTTTTCATTCACTGCATGTCTTTTTCAGCATTCAGTGAGATCTGTGGACCTTAGTTCTGGTCCTGCACATGAATCATTTAGAAGTAGGCTGTATTGCAACAACTCTGCCAGATACGTATAGACAGTACAGGCCAGAATGCCTTCCTCCAGTTACAGACAAAACCAGTTTGGATTAGTATCTACTATCTTAAGTAAAGAGAATAGGATGCTAGGTACCCGCAGTAGGATATTTGCCACCCATTTTTCAGATGTTATCAGCTCTCAAGACAGGAATACTCAATGGGAATATCAAACTACTTGAAAGGTAACCTATGAGTTAAGTGGAGCATTTTCTATCCATTTATCATAATCCACTTCTGTGGGGAAAAAGTCTGTTTTACTGAAATAATTCTTCAGTCAGGAGAAAAGAAGGTGTCTATTTCAAAAGTAATACACTGGACAGTCAGAATGTTGTACATGCCATGAAGTATTTGTCTCTTGAGAAATGTATTTATTTATCTGTCAAAATCTTTCCACTTCTCTCAATTTTGTATTCTTGTGTAGATAAAAACATGTAAGTCTGAGCAGTTTGTATTCATACACACGCAAAGTGTCTACCTAGATTTCCAGGCATACTGTTTTGGTGAGAATAATACATCCATTATGGCAATAACTACTGAAATACAGTATTGAACTCAGCAGGCAGTAGGTAATATGGTTTCTGCCACGGAATTACAGAAAACACTAGGAGGCACACTGCAGCAACATACACATTTACAGATGTCATTGCAGCAAGAGCCATGCTAAACTGCTGGAGGCCTAGATGCTTGCAGTGAAATTGGTTGTCCATTAAATAGTTTCTTCTAAAACATAATTGCTTGGTTCTGGATAAGAAATAGAGAGGAGGGGGAGCATGTATGCTTTTTCCATTTGCAGAAAAGTTGCAGCCAAAATTCTGAGTCAAGATAAATGATAAAGTCACCGTGATTTTAACTGAACGCCAAACGGATTTTCTCCTACTAGTTTTTAGACAAGATTCATTTACTACAATAATCTCTTTTACGCCTAAATACTGCTATGGTCACCATCTAAAAGGTTTATAAATGATACCTCAGATTTTCAGTATAAGACAATTACCTAGGTGCAAATCAAAGTCTGCCAAAAACTCCAAAATATAGAGCAGGTTACCATTTTCTTTAAAACACACATTGGCAGCATATGCATATAAATTGGGCATCCACCAACTGAAATTGCCAATGTAGATATGCAATTTTCCCCTACTACAAAACTATAGACCATTTCAGCTTAAGTGTGCAGTTCCTCCTTTTGCATATGAAATTTGTGCACCGATTTTAAATGTGTTACCCTACCTATCAATAAGCTATATAAAGCATGTTTCTAGTCTGTGTAAATCAGAGTATATTTTTGAAATATATAATAGCTCTGATTCAGCTAGTGCATAGCTGCATGCCAAATTCACATGTAGTAATGTAGTAATTTACTCAAAGGTAAATACAACCAAGTTATGAATGTATTTCTACATAAAGAGCTTTGAAGCTCTGAAGTATAATGAAAAGAGCCAAACAGAAGCTGCAGTGCAACGAACAAAATAATCAACTGGACTCTCAAGAGAAGAACAGGAGACAGATATAGTTAGTGATTAAAGCCAAAAGAAAAATGTGAATGATATACAGAGTTTGCAAGGGAAAAGAGGTGATAAAACAGAGCAAAGAGTACCTGAGATTCATGAGAAGAGTCAAATCTATGCAACTGGGGACTAATTATTAAGGGGAATTAATAAATCTGTCACCAGTGCAGATAGAGAAACTGAAATAGCAAACTAACCACTAGAGTAAGGATGTAAAATGTGGTTCTAAAATTGATGGAAGGTAGGGAAAATTCTATAATTATCCTTTATCTATAATTATCTTTAATTATCCTAATTAATCTTGATTGCCTTCCATGATTAAATGACTGGCTCTGCAGACAAAGGGAAAGCAGTGTGTGTCATTTACCTTGATTTTAGCAAGGCTTTGGACACAGTCTCCCATAGCTGAATGGGTACAGACAGGATGGACAGACTTCAAGGAGAGGAGAAAAACTGGCTGGATTATTGCACTCAAAGGATTGTGGTCAACAATTCAGTGTCTAGCAGGCATCCAGTTACAAATGGCCTTCCTCAGAGCTCAGTACAAGGACTGATACTACTAAACACATTTGGGACAAGATCATCTAGTTAATGAACACCAAACAAAAGGGAGCAGCTGATACACTGGAGGGAGATCAGGGGACTTTGACAGATGGAAAAAAAGCTGAGCCATGAAGGTGGAGGAAAGCACAGGTAAAGGCAAAGTCCAGATAAAGGCAGGTAACAGCAAGGCTGAAGGTGACTGATTAGAAATCAGCTCTGCAGATAAGGGCATGGCGGACAGCAAGTTGAATATGAGGCAGGAGTGCACCCTTATGGCAGTGAAGGATAACAGTATACTGGACAAAAGTACGGGCAGGAGGTATGAGAGAGTGGTTATTTCCTTTTGTTGTGCCTTTGTGAAGCTTCATCCAAAACAGTGCCTAGCTTTGGATGTTCCTATTAGTAATTGATGACTAGGATGGTTAGAAGACTGCAGCACATGGCACACAGAGACCAAAAGAAATTTATTTATTCAGTATGAAGAAGAGAAGGCTAAGGGGGGAATCGCATTGCTGCCTTCAACTACCTAAAAGTCAGCTATAGAGAACATAGAGCCAGACTTTCCCAGAGCTGACAAGCAAAAGCATGAGACACAATTGTCACAAGGTGTAGCAAAGGAAATTTGCTCGGACCAAGTGAAAACTATTCATGGCAAGAGGGATTAAGCACTGGAACAGGTTCCCAGTGATGTTCAGGGTCTCCGTCCTTGGAGATTTTCATAGTTGGTTCAACATTGTCCTGATCAAATTTTGAAACTGAGCCTGCTTTGAGTAGAATTAAACAACATCCACAGATCCCTTCTGAACAAAATAATTTAATGATGCTGAATTTAGGGTGAGTATTAAAAGAAGTGGGGTCTGAAGTGATTTCAGGGGAAATATTTACTTTCTAGCAAAGGACAGGAATAAGCAAACAGCGTAAAGAGAATTATGGCTCGTGTTAGAAATAAAATTTGGGGACTTGATCATGACGATGGCTTGCCTTTTAATTTACACTCATCTGCGGGAAAGAAGCATTGTTCTAGTGATTTGTATTTTTGTGATTAGTTATGAACTGGAATAGTCACTCTAACACCTAGATAATCAGTAGTTTTAAAAATTATACACAAAGAACATCAATCTGTCTGAAAATTAATTATCTCAGTAAATAATTTTCATCAGTTTATTCAGACATGGATCCAAGTTAAGTTAGAGTCCACAGAAATTCTTCAGATATTAATCTACGTTCTGATGGTCTGAATCTGAAGAGAAACCCAGAGAGAACTGATGGCACATAAGGTAATATGTATCCCCAAAATAAGGGCTCTCTTCAGTGAATGTAATAATGTTAGAGAAAGATTTTGTGTAATAAATCCTTGTGTATGAAAGTCCATCTAAGCATCCTGACAGCTTGGTAGATCAAAAAAAGAAAGAAAGAAACCTTTTGGAGATGATCTAAAATACAGATTTTCTTTTATATATATGTTCCTTTCTCTAAAAAAAACCTCTTGAGCTCTTAATATTTGGATTTTATAGATACTTACTTCATTCTATCAACATTTTTTGGCTATAAACATAACTGTGGGGAACTGGCAAGCAAGACATTTCACACATCTGATGATTATTAAAACCAGATTAGTGCCTATTCCACCAAAGTAAAGCTAAAGATAATTGAGTGGTAGGGAAAATCTTTCAGAAATATTCACAGAGCAGCTTAGGAAGTGGCAAAACAATGAGCAATCTTGCCAGGGGCTTTTGGACATGTGACATGATATGAGCAGGGCCCTGAAGGGCCCAAGTCCTGAAAATCTATCAGGGACTACGCAAAAGAAAAGATTTCTCTGCACCTTCTCATCGGACTGACTTCTGCTAAATCCTTGGAGTACTAAGATTCTAAAATCAGAGTAGTCATGTCTTATGAGATGACATGGAAATTAAGAACATTGTTGGGAGAGAATCTTAATAGCTCCACACCAGTTTTCAGTATACAGAGAAAAGAAAAGTCAGGTAAATAAGACAGCAGTAATGGATAAAATGCACAGAAGGCAAGATATAAAGAAAAAATAATAATCACAAGAACCACAATATGAAAATAACTGAGTAGAAGTCAATAGAGCTAATGAAAGTTACTGCATTTAATTCACATAAGAAATTAGATGATCTCTGAGAGAAACAGTTTAAATATTCCTAGATTAATGCAAAAACCCTGGATAACAAAGCAGATAAAATGGAGCTACTAGGATAGGACGTTAAACTGTTATAACAGCCATAAAAGAGAAATCATAGAATTATAGAATCGTTTAGGCTGGAAAAGACCACTAAGATCGAGTCCAACCATTAAACCTAACACTGCCAAGCCCACCACTAAACCATGTCCCTAAGTGCCACATCTCCACATCTTTTAAATACCTCTGGGGATGGTGACTCAACCTCTTCCCTGGGCAGCCTATTCCAATGCTTGATGACTCTTTCAGTGAAGAAATTTTTCCTAACATACAAACTAAACATCCCCTGGTGCAACTTGAGGCCATTTCCTCTTGTCCTATTGTTTGTTACCTGGGAGAAGAGACTGACATTTATCTTGTTACAACCTCCTCTCAGGTAGTTATAGAGAGTGATAAGGTATCCCCTGAGCCTCCTTTTCTCCAGGCTAAAAACTTGAACAAGAAGAAATTCAGGGACTACTAGATGAAGCCTGGTTGTCTGGGAAGATCAAGGAAGTTTCCTCTCTGTCCATATCATCTGAAACAAGTAGTATAAAACTATCTTTGTGTCCCAAGTACCATGAAAACCTTGTGTAGAAAGTTCCTGTTCTAATGGAATAAAATGATGTCTCAGAAAGGTTTTCAGAAGTCAACAGAGAGCTAATAAGTAAAGAGAAATACTCACGGTTCACTGAAGAATGATGCAAAGACCTCACCATCCTTCAGAACTTTCAGGACCTTCCTTTCTGTAACTGAGTAAAAAGATCAATCCAGGAAGGTGAAATGGTTGTTGCTTTCTGTTCTGCCTTGATACTCTCAGTCCCGAGAAGGCTGCCTTGTACCCAGAAGACGCTTCCCCTAAAGAAAGACAAGACCATTTGGTCCTGGTTAGTGAAGTCTGAGGAGACAAGTGACACTATTTGGAATATTTCTCCAGAGTGGGGACTGTGGAGGTGCAGGACAGCAGGAAGGATGTGCCTTGACTACTACCCAGGCGCAAGTCATCCTTGTGAGTATGTCATATGGTTGTGACTGACTTCCCAGCCCTCCAAGAAGGTAAAAAGAAGTCATTGTTCTGCACATAGGAAAGGTGCAGTTAGGACTGATGCCATATGACTTTTCATACCTATAGTGTTTGCCCTGCAGGCAGGATAATGCCTAGAGTATCAAAAGACATCCTGACAATCAAAGACTTTTTGGTCCGAAATATTCTTGGTTTGAGTATCTAACTATTGTTGTCTAATTTTATTACTCTTTTGACTAAATAAACTAAGGCTACTTAAATGACACTAGATGGAATACTTCCTGTAGGGAAAGTGCTGATGTTATAACACTTTTTCCCTAAAATTTAGAATTAGTAGTTCAATATATACAGCAGGATTAAAATGCTTGAACTTTCCAAATGTGTTTCTACTTCTGCCAATTAACTACTACAATCTCAGGAATCTCACTGCATCAAATTTGTATATTCATCTGCAGTGGTATTTTTTTGTTTGTTTGCTATAACTTCTATACCTCAGGTTATGCCTCAGAAAATCTTCATTCCCATCATGGAGAAATGGCAAGAAACTTTAAGTGGTAAAACTGTCCTTTTTTTATCCCTTCATCAGTTTGGTTTATATTTTAAGAACCCGCAGCCAATATTTTTGCAGTGGGCATCAGTAGGGACATCTCCCTTCCATGTTTATTCTCCCTCTTCGCAGCACATTCTTTTTTTTTCTCCCCTTTGGTGATCATTTTATGTGTGAGCAGACAAAAGTGGTAAGTCAAGTGCTGAACAAGTAAATGGCCCTCAACATCATGGTTTTTATGCAACACATGTCAGACTTCAGTGTCATTTGATGTTCAGGCTCTCTGTCCTTTGGTCCAGTCTGAAAGGAGTCACTTTCTCCGATGAACCTTAAGAACGTGAACCAAAAATAAAAGTCACCTAAACTTTTGATTTATGGCAATTAAAACTGTTCCGCAAGAGTTTGTATGAAAGTGACCTATAACAATCTCAAAACAGTCTGGGAAAGCAAGCTGCGAGGGCAACTGCACTTTCAAATAGAGAAGTGAGAGCTGCCTTTTGTGTCAATTGTCTTGTTTCACCATCTGCACAACACTAATTGAAAAGGTACATACTGACATACGACTTGCAAACATTTATCTTACTAATTATGTATTTAAAACAATAAGCAGTATTTTCCTACTGTAAAAAAGACAACAAGAATACACATTTTTATAACACCTACTTTAAGAGCACACTATTTGTGACAAAACCAACCCTGACAGTTCTTTGTGCCATTAAAATCAACAATGGGGTTACATAACCTTATTGTCTGTGATATGCAAATTCCTTGGTTGGGGAACAAGCATCGTAAAATAAGTTGTGCTGGTATTGCCCTGGTCTGAATAGAAGGCTGGATAATAGCACAGAGATCAGCTCTGTTCTCTATATTCTAGTTTGGGGATCAGAGAAAATGGATGCAAGTCATTAATCACATCATTGTGGGGTTCTTTTATTGTTTCACAAGGAAACATCAAGCTGTATGCTGGCAGACTTGTCCTTTCTGTCAGTTAGAAAATGATAAAAGTGTTTCTTAAAATAATCTTAGTCTAATACTGTGACTTTCACACACAATATAAAATTGCCAGGTCTCTGCCGTACTTCAAAGTATATGATTAGCAATGAATGCACTCTTTTTCTTTTGCTCTCATTTTAAAAAGACACTTGAAAATGGTAAGTCTACTCAATGCTAGTAGTACTTGGCTGAGGTTTTTTTTTTCCTTTGTGAGCTGTTAGAGTGTTTAATCATCTAGTTAAAGACAGCAATCATTTGCCTAAACCAGGAAATAATTCAAGTAATGAGATATGCAAAACAGACACATAGGCACACACACAAAAAGCTTCATTCCCATAAGACTAGCTTTCTGAATTGGCAAAAAATAATGAAACTTTATGTCTGCGGTGATAAAGCAGGACTCCGCACTCTCAGTATCTCCATCTTCAGTTAGATTGCTTGCAGATCCACTGAAATTAGATGTCAGTGTAAATTATGGTGTAGGCCGAGTTGCTAGCCAAGGCTATGAAGGGTAGACACATAAAAACAAGGTGCTATTGAAGGTAATTGCTTCTGATCTTAAAGTTCTTAAGTGACAAAATTGGTGCTGATGTGGCATTTGCATCAGAGGCTCCCTTTTAATTGACACTGACTAGATTGAGGGCTTGCTTTTTTTCCTAGACGTTTTATTTTTTTCTGCTTAATTCTTAAAATCCACCTTGTAAAACAGTGGCAGACTGCAGAACACAATTCAGCTTAGCAGGAGAAGGGTATTTGCTTTTTTGATTGGATTCAAGGAAAAAACATGTGCGCTTGTGCACACATACACATCGCATGTACACATCTGTGTATGCACATGTGTGTGCGTGCATGGGTTTTATACACAGAGAGGAAAAGAGCAATTTAAAATTCATAAAACAGTTGTATATAAAGGGTTAAATCTGAAAAAAATGATGTCTAGACATCATTGCAGTGGCTACCTCTTAGGCAATTGTCTAGTGTAGTCCTCAGCTGGACATAGTTCCCCAGGCTCCCCACGTAATCTGTAAATAAAAAAAACTCTAACAATACATTGAAGTCATCATCGTCAAAGAAGGCACCACCTGAGCTAGCCAGGAGAAAAAGGTAGGAAAAGGGTAAAAGTTAAGCTTCATATATTTAAGGCTTTTAAGAGCATTAAGTCAGAGGGATGGAGACACCAGGCTTTTCAATTTTCCAGATAAACCTCTCAGAAGGGTTCTTCTAATGGAGTCAGGCTTTCAAAATGCAGAAGACACATACCTACCCCTCGCTAGGCTTCCTTCAACCAGTTCTCAGAAGACTTTCATAGTGTCCTGGTTGCTTACAACTGGCATTGCTACTATAATTGGTACATTTAACACTGAAGACTACATATTGGGAAGAAGAAAGTAGGGTAGAGAAACAGTTGTGGTTGTGAGGTGAAGAAGCAGAGACCAGCCATCATGTCTTATCACTCTGTATCCTCCTGCAAACCTTGCCACAGGGTTTCTGGTGATCCCCCAACACATCCTTTCAAAGGAGGCAGCGCTGAGGTGGGATTCATCGCAGTTTATTTCACCCATCTAAAGGGCATCTGGACAAACCTGCCTAAGAGCTCTTTGAATTCAGGGAGGGAGACAAGCATTTCATAATGACCACCGATTTCTGGAGGTGACAGCTGTCTCAGACTGGAGGCAAAACTTGCTGGTAGTGATAGTTACTGGGATTGAGAAGGCCATTCTCTCCTGTTTCCTCCAAAGGAAAATGGATGCATAGCACTGTTTAGTTGCACAGCCACCACGTTCCTGTTCATTACCCAAAGGAAAATGTTACCTACACGCACTGTTACTTTTATACTAACATGTGCAAAGCAAGAGGAAAAAGTAGTGGAATTCCCTTTCAGTGAGATTATTCCTTAGAAGCAGGGCTAGCTAACTGCATACAGCCTACACAGAATTTAGATTGAGAGAAACCATAGCAGTCTGCTTTGAATGTTCCTCTGGAGAAGTCCATCGCTAGACTATTTAGGATAATAAATTTACTCAGTGCTCTCCTGAAAGTGGCTCAGCCCAGGTATGGCTATTAAAAAGTGGACTCATGTGCCTGTCATACTGCTACTACCACAGTCACATCTCCCTGGCAGCCACCCCACCTCCTCAGCTCTCCAGGCACTTTAGCATCTTCTCTCTTCTTACATTCAAGTCAGCTCCCAGGAGCATCCTGCTCCCCAAGAGGCAACTGCAGTGGCCACCCCTGGCCTTGTGTTCCCACCCCATAGCCAACAGATAATCAGCGCAGTTCAGCACAAGGCACCTGAGATAACTCTCTGACAGTACATGTTAGGCACCCTCAGCACCTCTGCCATCCCCATACAGCTACATGGTACATAAAGACTATGGTGGCATCACTCACAGCGAGGCTAATGGCAAAATGCACATTTGCCAGTGAGAAAGACAGTACTGTCTGGGAAAAAAACAAAACAAAACAAAAAAACACAAAAAACTACAGCAAAGTTTAGGGAACTTTCTGAACCATCATGAGCATGAGTAACTTGCAAAACATCCAAAAACTACTCCAGTGAACAGTTACTGCTGGCCCAGTCAAGATGATCTCCAGAGTCCTTTCCAACGTAGATGATTCTGTGATTCTGTGACTTTGTAATATTATACCGATTCTGTATATATATCCTTTAGAAATATTGTGAAATGACACCTATTTGGGACATATTAAAAAACTTGGTTTATCATACATTTTTTTTCCAGAACTTCTTTTTCCCTTCAAAGAAGCAACGCATCACACTTAGTGGCTTAAACTGAGGAACTGTCAACACCTACACAGTTTCTCTTAAGGCTTTGCTGAGACAAAAAAAAAAAAAATGCAGCTATCTTTATTTCTACATTCACATCTTCTGTGGTCATCCATTCTCATTGATATGTTCACATAATAATCAACTAGCAGAAAATTTACAGGATGCTAACGCCGATGTGTATTATAGAAAATCCATGCAAACTCTGTTCTGGAAAAATAAGATAATCCATTCACAAACTGTGCAGACATACATTGTTTTCTGAGATGTGAAGATGTATGGCAAAGCCATTAGCAATAAAAGTAATTCCATTTCCCTTAGACCTTTTTAAAAATAAAGTAGTGAAATTTCCCCTAATGTACTTGGCTACAGGTACCGGGTATAGCTGGAACCAAACTCACCTACCTTTATGTCTTATCCTTAGAGATGCTATATCATTTCCATCTCTCAGCTTTCCTCCCCCCACTCTCTCCCTAGCAGTTTATTCCAGAGGTGTAACAAGCGCATTTTCATTTTGAAAACTGAAAACTGATACAGAAGGCACAGAGAAAAACTATTTTTACAGATTATACAAAGCCCTTGATGATAGCTAATCAGTTAGTGTTCAGACACTGCTACTTAGAACAGCCAGTGTATTGGTTTTCTTGATAGCTTCCCCTTCCCCTCCCTCCCCCGCAATTGTTTGTTCTCTTTTACTGTTGTGCCTTGTCATATGTCAAGATCGTAAGCTCTTTACAGCGGAGATGGTTTTATTATGCACATGGATGGTGCCTAGAATAATAGGGTCTTGAACTCTATTTGGGATCCTTAGATGTTACAGCAATAAAGAACAATTATTATTATAATAAAATGAATTGGGTTGAGAATGGTTGGCATAGTATAAATACATGGAGGCAGTTAGAAAGAAAGACCCTTTTCCACTCTCAGAAGCAGAAGGTTTATTCAGCCTTTTTTAAAAAAAAAAAAAAAATTAGTGCCTTGCTTTTTTTAGATATAAGCTACTTACATGTTTGCATGCTGAAAACAAAGCTTGTGCTAGTTAGACGTGGAAGGACCACATCTGGATGTGGCTAGCAGATAAACCAGGAGAGTACACAGTTTCCCGTATAAATTTTATTTTTATGTCTTCTGAGTTGTTCTATTGTGTCTCTGAATGACAAAGAAAAATGCATCGTAGACTTACATTTTCTCTCTTACCATTTCACATTTAAATAATGTAATTCCTTTAAGTGCCTTAGCTGTAATAGAAGCATATCCTGATAAAACTATTAGGAAAGAAAATACAAAAAAGCTGCAAAGTAACCTTCAAAGTCATCATAAAAATCACACAAAGGAATTAGAATTTAAAACATCAAAGTATCCAAAGTACTTTAATCGCTAAAATGGAGGGAACAGGGAAAGGAGGGACGGGTTGCATTTCCTATGTTGTTATATTTTTGCGACTTAAAGATCTATGTGCTTCAGCAATAACTTAAGAATAAAGCAACTGTATTTTAAAATACACAAACAAATGTAAATAGGACATGTCATTTTTATGTCTTTCTGTCTTTTAGCCATTCTTTCCCTTAGCATGGCATTCAGTGTTCATCTAAAGTCAGAAGAGCCTGTGCGCACCTTCATTCTTCCTTGGCTATTGTGAATTGCTTCTGTTTTCTTGTTTAAAATGGAGCATGCAATTTGCTACCTAAGGTGATTCAAGTGCAGTGTGGAAGACTGAACACTCGGTGACCTTAGTTCAGTGCCCTCTCACTGCAACGAATAATGCAGTTCCTTCCCATTGTCACAAGAAGGCAATCACATTAAAACCTTAATCTTGCTCAAAAATTCTCCCTGGATAAAAGCATATAATTTGTACACTCCAATGTATCTAGCTGTCAGACATGGATTTATTAGCTTCACCAAGGACCACTTTCCTATTCTGCTGTTTCTATATCTTGCTTTAGTGATTAGAATTATTTTCATCATCTGCTTCTATTTTCAGCTTCAAAACTCCTGTCTGACATTTATCTAAAAAGCAGAATTCTAGCAAGAAAACGTAGCTGGAGCCAGAACTCAGTTTCCTTTGGGAACTCCACCTCCAAAACATGATTTTTTTCCCCTGCCTACAGCATTTCAATTATATTAAACTTTCTAAAGCACTGCTGTTAATGGCTGTAAAAGTATTTTCCTGGTGAAAAGGGATAAATAAACATGCATAGAAAGCAAATTCCATGTTTTTCAGGCAGTGGGAAGCCTTAAAAATCTCAGCCTCTAGCAAAATTTAATTCTTACTGGAATGCAAGTTTCATGACAGTATGTAATGCTCACCAGTGAGAAGTTTCTCTATCCTATATTTTGGATTTCTTTAGTTCTGTCTGTACAAAGTATCCACAAATCACAGGCCTGGGTTAAAATGTCTCTCTCAGTTTGGATTTACTGTATTTCTTTTTGATTGGCCATAATTTGGAATTTATTTTCGCAATCACAGCAGTTAGAAACTTGTTAAGAGATAGTTATGGTCCTTGTTTCCATAATGTGGCACTACAAGCAAAGCATAAAATGTCAAGAACCATGCAATAAAATCTACAGTTTTAGATAAAATTATACTAGAGGAAATTCATGGGGTCATCCAACTTATCCTATCCTCAGCAGGATCAGTTTCAGTGATGTGCTATCTCATAGATTTTCATCTCATCAGTTCTTAAAGATTTCCAGCTCTGCAGATCCGTATCCTCCCCAGAAAATCTATTGCGGTGCTTCACTGTTTCTACCATCAGAAAGGGTTTTCTAAAATCCAGCCTGAATTTTCCTTGATGCAAGCTCATTGCTCTTCTCTCATCCACCAAGATTATTCTTCCCCTCTTCACAGCAGCCTTGAACTTGCTTCACTGTGGCAGAGCCACTTTTATGGACTTCCCATGAATCACTGCACGCAAGATTAGGCTTCATAGATTAAGGCTACTTTTGTGATGCCAAACTGTAGCATTTTCTGATGGTTACCTTGCCTTCCAATGACCCACTAAATCCCAGATTTCCACAGTAATGCATCTTTGCTAGGAAGGCTTTGTACTAACATTAAACCAGCAGTAGCATAAAACCAGTTCCCTTCCCTCTCGCTTCATAAGTTACCGTTGGGGTGGAGGGGGCATTTCTGCAGAAGAAATTCAAGGAAAAAAATCTACCAATACAAATCTCTCATTTGTAGCGTAAAGAACACTGGTGGTTTTGAAGGCCTGTTAAATTCAGAGTCAAATAACACCCCAAATTATGTTATGAAAAATGTGCTCCCTGATTAATCCACAATTAATTTTAAAATAAAACGTTGAAGTGAAACAGTAAGAATAGGAAATTGCCACTGTACACCCGAGGGGGCTCTGTCCCTCCTCACTGCCTCCCTTAAAAAATGAGAGGAACCCCATAAAAGTATGCCAGTAGCCAGTACCCAGCAGGGTTGTGGGACAGCAGAAGAGGAGTGTGATCAGGCATGCCAAACCTGGGAAGAGTAGCTAGAAAAATCAGTTTTCCTCCCCAATAAACCTTTGATTTCCTGGAGTATATCACACTCACTTGCAATTGATTTAATTGGAATTCAGAATATATTATCTGGGGAAAGGGACAGAGATCATAAGCACAGTTCCATTCTCAGCAGTGTTTGGGATGAGAATTTGCCATTCAGTTTCAAGCTGAGGTTTGGTGACAAGACCCTTATCTGACAGGGCAGGACACAGACACAGGCTGTTGCCACAGCAAGAACCTTATTTTAAAAAGAAGTAAAGCTCACTGCCAGCCCAAACCTCCCTCTGCCCAAGCTGTACTGTGCATATACCATGCTTACAAATGCATTTGTGCTTATCTATAGAATCATCAGGAATTTTTTTCAAGAGCCAACTCAACACTCTTCAGCAGAATAAGCATAGCCAAATTTTACTACAAGACTATGGACAAATAAAGTAATTTTTCTCTTTTCACAGTGTGTAGAGCAAGGAGGGCAGCAAAATTTGATTTTGCAATGGAGATGATAATGGAATGTCAGCATGTGGGACAGAAGACAGGTGGAGAGGTCATTGAGCAACAGCCCTAGAACTAGGGGATGGGGACCAGGAAGGACCAAGGACTCTGACAGGTGATGGGATTTGAGTATCGTGAATGTGGGCAGAAGTCTTTCTCTTCCCCATTGCTAGCCTTGTATCTTACTAACCAGGCTTATTTCAGGCTCTGGGACACTCTTTCCCAGCTTATAAGTTTCTTGGGACCCTCATCAACCCAGGGTCTGGGGTGTCCACTCCCTTCTCCAGGAAATGGGGTTCATCTTGCATCCCACAGCAGCCATCCTCCTTTGGTTCCACAAAGTGTGTCCACTCCCCAGGCTACCTCTCACACCAGCTACTCCTAGGAAAATAATATAAAGCTTATCTAGAAAGGTGATATTCTGTAAGTGCCAAAATGAGGTCTGCATGCTATGTTATTTCCTCTTCAGCATTTAGTATAAACATTATGAAGGACTTAGGTGGACCAGGCCTTGTGTTTTCCCATTTATTCTTCTGGTATATACATGTCCCACAACACTGCTAAGACTGGCATTGTTTCACAGATGCACCAATAGATCAACTGCTGTGGCTTTGTCACTACCCAGTGAATGCAACACACACACTCTCTTCCATGGAGTGGAGACACAGCGGCCCTCGTGTGTTTGGTACACTTTGATCTGAAAAATAATCAACCAAAAACACCCACAAGAACACACACCGTTAAAAATTATACTTTGGTATTGCACAGGCACCACATGCAACTAGGGGAGACCTAGGACTGACTGCTGGGTAAGGTGGACACAGCTATTCTGTGACACCTGACTTAAAGACTGTGTTCTTTTTGGCGGTATGGATGTGGTTTTGGACACTGAGCTTGGGGGAATAGTCAGATGTGTGGGCAGAAACGAGCGTGACAAGTTTAAATGATGTAAGCCTGAACTTCAGTCTAGTCTCTGCCTCCCATTACATGGGCGCACACCATGCGGCTTGTCATTAATTCCAATTGTTTTCCATCAGGCCACAGCAGTCTTGAGTTACATAATGTAACTTTTAACTGCTTTAAGACTAGTTTTATAGTGCTGGCATTACACAGCAGTAGTAGTTGCTGCAATTTCCTAAGTTTTAATGTCTTCTTTTCTTTTTTTTTTTTTTCCTAGCGTTAGGTTATTTAATTTCCTGTAACTGTCTATTGTTTGCAATAAGGGAGAGAGCTTTTAAACTGGTGAGAATATGTTCTAGTTTTCTAGAACTCCTGTCAAATGAGTGGAAACTAAAAGGTTGGTAAGCCTGAGGATTGTCAAGTCAGGAAAAGCTTTTACTGCCTTACTTTAAAAGGTGGCAGAGAAGATGTCCTATGCTGGCAAAATGTCTTTGAAGTTGACATAAGGTTATAAGCCATATTCTTCAGATAAGAAGAAAAAGCAGATTCTGGATCCACTGGTTCACCTCTGAAAAACTGTCAGTCTGAGCAGTCTTATGAGGCACCTATATGCCACTGGTCTTGGGTCAGCACAGGTCCTGGTCCACCTAAGTCCAGCTTAACCTCTATTTTATCTGCTTAAGAGGAACTAACATGGCATGCAGTCCTCATTTTCACATTTGCGGAAAAACACATTTCTAGATTGGTTTATATTAGTTTTGTCTCACAACCTCACTAATTTGAACCATTTAATGGAAATCTGATTGCTCTCTTACCTCTGATTTTTGTTTGTTTGGTTTGGTTTCAAGCTCATTAATTCACTGCCATTTCTTAAGTCATGAATGCAAACTTTGTATTGCACACCAAGTGGTTAATGACACCCACTTAAGTAGTTATCATCCATCAATAGCATTTAACAAAGTCTTCCTTTTCCTCACAGAAAACCCATATTTGTAACAATCTGTCAGTGCTTCTTCAGCAGCAAGAAAATCGGTACAAACACACAGTCCTTTCTGTAGTTCTACATCAGTTAGGCAAAAATGAGTAAAGACAATACAACAGTACAACTAAGAAGTTCAGAAGTAACAACCATTATTCTACTTTCCTTTTTTATTTTATTACATTAACATCGCTACATAAATCTCCCAGGGCAAGATATTATAAATTGTTTTTTGAAGGCAGTTTTATCTCAAGGCTAAAGGCATTGGAGCTCAATATTCCTTACTTAGCAGTGATAAGAATTATAAACAATACTGAGCTGCCTGTACCCTTCCACACTTCTCCATATACACAGAAATAGTAATGTATAAGTACTTTCCTCTCCTCTCAGAAGTGAAGAAAAGATTAGTCACTGAAAAAGGTACCAAAACCAAGAGCTGTGTGAAGGATTTGAATTCAAGTTAAAGCTTAATCTTAAAGCTGATCACCCGTTGGACTGCCACAGTTCTTCACAGTGACATGTTACACTGGAAGCTAAAATGACTGACAGATCCAAAAAAATTATGGAGAACTTGGGTGTGGAAATTAGGCTAAATTCCATTTATAATTTTGTTTCTGATAGACAATACACTATTCTGAGTGTACTTATTGAAGTTTTTAAAAGCATTTTATGCTGAAGTTAAAGGAAGTTAAAAAGCTTAGATTCAATGTGTTATTCTATTCTCCCTGTCAATGGAAAATGCATTGCTAGGTCTAGCCACATCAGGTTGATAAAAAAGCACAAGCACATTTCTTGTAAGAGACATCTAAACTTGCATATGCCACCATAGCTGCATAAATAAGAACACGGTACATAGATCTGGTTATTCTTTTAGTTCAATTAATATTTTTTTTTTAATGAAGACTATTAGAGTTACATTATCATTTGAATATTCAATGGTATTAAATGCCAGTAGTCATACTGCTTTCAGGAAAAGCACTGAACTCCTGAGAAGAGGCAGATACCCCTTGAAGTTGAAAGAAGGAGCTGCTTCCAAAGGAATCATGGGCCTAAAATCACTATTAATAGATTGATATTTTGCATTGTAACTTTTCCTCATATACATGCATTCTACCAGAAATTAACTTCTCTAGAGACATCTGAAAAAAAAATATCTCCAAGCTATGATTGCTTCATATTTTGTAGTCTTTGGTATCTTTGAAAATTCTAACATTTTCATTTTGTATCTATGTAAAAAGCTACCAAGGAATATAGCGAAGTTTGCCACTTCACTTATCTCTAGGGAACCTCGGTAAAATTAATTACTTCTGTGGGACACAGTATTCACTGTGTTGTGTTCCCTACTTTGTTTTCCTCTCATTTCTATAAATCCTAAATTCAGAATATAGCAGGGTCCACTCAGGAGTCTTTATACCACCACAGGACTCAGAACAACATTCATAACTTTTGGAGATATTAAAGGTGCTAAAATAATAATAAGACACACAAATATATATCAGCAAGTGAGCTTTCTGAAATGTAGAGATAACCCTTGTCTGGGCTTCCCTGTCTAGCCATTGAGAGCTTAGTTTTTCAGTCAACCTAACAAAGAAGCCCAAACAAATTTTTGTAAACTCATCACATGAAAGATCAGAATCCACACCACAGGAAGAATAAAATCCTTCCCACCCACACACTCCACTACATGAGAAGCAGCCAGGGGAGGCTTCCCAGAACAGGTCAGAGAGATGCGGCTGTGAGGTGACCTCCTGATGAGCTGCCGTGTAGGAAGGTGTTGGATGTAGGACTCCACATCTGTGAAATGAGACTACACCACAGTCATTGCTGGGCCACATAGGAACTAGTTAGCACTGAAGTCTAGTAGGGCCGAACAGCCAAATTATTCACAGAATCATCTAGGTTGGAAAGGACCTTGAAGATCATCTTGTCCAACTGTTCACCCAGCACTGACTGTTCCTGAAGCCTTCACAGTTCTACACAGGTATCTGCACCTGGGCTAGCTATTTTAAAGCTAATTCAGGTGGGTTTACATGGTTTATAGTATAGATAAACTCTTCAGATATGTTTTGGAGATTATATTGAATTTCTAGGCCTTGAAAGAGGACACACATGGATATTGAGTATCCATGCATTAAAGAGCCAAGATAGATCAATATTAAAATCTTATTCCTTCCTTCATCTCTCCTGCCCTCCTTCTCACAGGTTTTTCTGAAAGATTTCTCAGGAGGGTCTTAAACAAATGTGGCACATCTACTGATGAGTAGCTCATAGCAAAACTCCTTACCATTGTTTTCCTTGACCTCAGACCATTTTGGCTAGATATGCTGACTGGTATCTCACCGTCTGCAGAAAAAAAAAACAAAAAACCTCTGTCCCTTGGCAATGCCAAAATCCTTACTCCAGGCATTGTCCATCTCAGTACTTATATCTATGCTGCATTTAGGGCTCTAAGCCTTTTGCATGCACCAGCTTAGTAGGGTCTTCAAAAGCCCTTTCCGGACCTTTTCTATATGGCCACTTTCCAAGCATGCCTATGAAACATGCAGACTTTTTTTTCTTGAGGACTTCAGCTCCTGTTTCTTTCAGGAACATTCTATAAATAAAGGTGCTTCCAATTATGTAAATACTGTTTAAATGAGAAAATGCCAGCAGATGGTGCCTAACAATATACAGCAGTGTCTCATACACATTAAATGGCTTCTATTCTCTCATTTTATGCACAGTCTTCAGCCTCAAGAACCATACCCTGATGCTATTTAGACTTTAGGCTGATCCAGAAACAAATATATGTAGCGTATGTTGTCTGAAAGGCCTCCTCCAGTCTCCAAATAGTCCACATTCAAGCATAACAAAGGACTTCAGACTTTCCACTGGAGTAACCTTACCAGTAATTTTCTTAAAAATTTTTGACCTGAAAACTCTTTGGGGTTGAATACTCTTATCCTCTTTGTGCAGAGAGGGACACTGAAGTTCACAGAGTTTGAATGAACACAACATCAGCAGTTCCTATCTCTATGTCAGGGAGTCACTTCTGGCTTCGTACAGTTTCACTGTTGTGAAATATCATACCAAGCAGATGTAAATATTCTGAAGGGCACAATCTGGCAAAGAGCAGATTTTCAGTTTTTCCTCATGACGCCCTTCACACACATAAACACCAGAGTATGTGGCTATATGGACTATTATCTTTTGAAACTAATAAAAGTCAGCCACTGAGAAAATGTACTAGCATCCATCAAAGGCAGAGCTGTTCGAGATCTGTGAAGCTTGCCATGAGCTGCAGTACACAGTGGAGAAAAACTTACTCAACAGAACTCATGAACCATATAACCTAGCATGTGAAAGCTGCAAGTGCCAAATTTTGAACAAATTGGCATTTCAAAGGGCAAGTCCAAGTTGGAACAATTCTTAAGAAGAAAAAAAAAAAAGTCACAGAAACTAATAGCATCAGTCAGGCTAAAAATCTGGGAAGGGCAAACATGTCATGCAGTAAATTATCTGACTTCTTTTGTCTATGCAGTGGCATTTAAAGGCAACACAGTCTTCAGATCTAGACCATCTTAGACACAAAAATATGGTGAAACATTA